>NC_056732.1:542770011-543070011 GCF_019279795.1 Protopterus annectens | reverse complement strand
AGTAAGCTGCTCTACATGCTGTGTACAGCTATGCAAACATGGTAAACATTGTAGTATGTTAATTACAGCATAAGCAGCTGAATCATATGCTAATCAACCAATTTGACATGGAGGAGCTATTCAACAAGCTATAAAGCAACTGTATAGACTCAGTGTAGGTTTTTTCTCCAAATTCCAAAACCTATTGGAATACAACCACGAAAGGTAATCTACACAGAGACAACATTAGGGGCTGCATTTGCTCTTATACATGTGTATGGGCAACAGGCACAATTCTATGCTGCTGCTGCTGCTGCAAATAGACCTCGGCCAAGAACTGCAACCTCTGCTGTCCACATCTGAGAACAAAGGCAAACCGAGGGGAACCAATACATGTAGAGACGTGTAGCACTTAGAATATTAGCTACAGGAACATTTCAGAAGCTAACAAGGCATATGCTGGGGATGTCACAGGCAATGACATCCGGGATCCTACACCAATTCCTGAATGCTGTGCTACAACATGCCATTGATTACATACAGTTTCCCCATACACCTGAGGCCAGAGCTGCAACTATGCAGGATTTCTATCCTAGAAAGGTCACCACAGCCACACACAGGTGAGGAGTCAGAGGGGGAACCACTAGCCGCTGTGGGGGTAGGTAGATGTAGGCATTCACAGTATGCCCTCGCCTGGCCAAGAGGCAATGGATAGAACACATGTTCACCAGCTAAGAGAGTGATATGCACATATATACAATAACATTGATGCCAGGCAATGCTCACAACCATTACTTACCCATGTAATGGCTGTGTACTGTTAGCATCACGCAGACTCATCCCTGAAGTAAAACACGTATAAGTGCTGGACCATCAGTGCAAGTGTTGAACATGGAATATGAGAAATGTCTAAGAACACAAATGAATGGCAGATCCTTGTGCACTGTTACTTGCTAATGTAGCTAAGTATAGGTTGTGTGATATAAGGTTGTTGTGTTTGTAACATATCACAGTCACAAATAAACCAATGTGTAGTCCAAAACAAGGAATACCAAAGGAGTACTGTATTGCTTACCACAGAAATACCAGGATGACTATACAATTACAAGAGCAAAACTCATGAAACCCAATTTTTCATGTGAAAACACACAAATTGTACTTTGTACCCCATCCCCAAAACAACAGGAAAATGACAGTTTGTACAGTCCAAGGAATAACACATAATGTACTTGTTAGAAATTCTTTCCACACAATTCTCATAAAACATGAACACATTTACAACACAAAGGTCAGTTATATACAATTGCTAGGCACCTTTCACTGTGCCCAGCACTCCCCAATGGTGTCTATAGGCCATCCTTGAATTAGTACAATATAACATATAATATGTTATATTAGTACATTATAGTACAATATAACAATATAATATATACATTAGAAGCAGTGCAATATAACACTTTACATTTCCATGGGATAAGATAGAAGACTTTAAGGTAACCAGTTTTAACAATAACACTTGTAATGACAGTAATTAAAGTTGTCTATCTGCAAAAGTCAATGCATATCAAAAATGCCTATACCAAGAGTGAAGTATAAGAAGTGAATACAGATAGTTTAATCCCCTAATGCATACATATAACAGTGTTATTTGTAACATGTGAACAAATCTAGCATGTACTTGAAAAATAGGTGCATACCTTAGCAACATCAGAAGCCTTCTGTGCAGATAAATCTAAAGTAATATTAATCTGCTGTGTTCTACAAATACACAAGTACTCTCATCTTCAAGTTCCCTAGCTACACAGCTACCTTGTTATGGTGTAGATTTATATCATTGAGCATGGTGAAGACATAAATGAGATGTGATCTCATTAGAATTGCTGAATCCCAAACTTTTGGATTCATGTATCAGATGTAAACATAGTGTAGGCAGTACCTTAGTGTTAGTTTCTAATGGATTACAACTGTGAGTGGTTAGTGGGAGGGAGAAGGAATACAAAACAATTCAGACTCCCTACCTGCAGTGGGTGTGTTATCCAGGATATACTTACAAAGTGTAGAAGTAATTGTAGCAAGTTTTGAAGTGGAAGTGAACAGCACACATTTCTCATTCTCAGTGCACTAATAACCAAACTCTACTTCCTTTAATGAAAAATGTATTTTACTGTCATGTAATATTGTCAGAAATGTTAGAACAATGATACAAAATGACCTATAAACTGCATGTGTGAGAGTACAGCACACATAAGAGAAGAATGAGCATAATATAAAGAGAAGACAGAACTGCATTGGTGCAAACAATACTCATAAGTGATTGTATGATCATTCAATACACTAATCATGTAAACAACATGTACAACCAACTGAGAGTTTACAAGTGTTATATGTCTTTATAATACTGTGGTGGAAATGGGACTTGCTTATATGCACAATAATTTCCATTCCTGCTGCAAACCTGTTTCTTTGGCCAAGAGAGATAAAGCACCCTTACTGTGTTTTGTATGTTCAGTAGTCTGACATTTTGAATCCAAAGTTGTGTAGAAATATGTAATGTGTGTTAAGCTGTATTTTGCAACTTGTTGTTTTCTTTTTCTTTTCTTTTATAATATTAATGATTGCATGATGCGCAGCTTAGCGCAAACAGAGAAATGGATAAATGTATTAAAATTTAATGTTACATCACTTGTATGATAAAGACTGCATAAGTTACAACTATGAGTCAAGTGTGTGTGTAGCACACCCAGTAAGCACAATGACCCACACAATACATAGTATCTGTAAATCATGTTTCAAGAATCACTTTTATATTTTAATGTCAAAACCTAATAAACACTTCTTAGAAGAATACAAGGTGAACTCTGCCTATCACATTTGCATGTTGCTTACCTTTGTGCAAACACAATGTAATGACTTAAGCAAAAAGCAGACTTTGTCATTTTCAAAAAGGATACATTGTTATTGCTTATGCTTACCATCACACAAACTCACTTGTGTGATGACCACTAACACCTGCAGGTCCAGAACACCTGCAGACAGGAAGCAGACAATAGTCAATTTCAAAATAGATACATTGTTGCATCTTTTGCTTACCATCATGAACACCTGCTAAGCAGTGTTGCTTGACAGTCACCAAGCTCCCACAACACCTACAGGTCCAAAACACCTACAAAAAGGAAGCAGGGAGTAGACATTTTCAAAACAGATATGTTGTATTATGTGTGGTTTGCCACCACAAAAACACACTAAGAGGCATTGAGCCGTGGTCAACAGATATACATAGTAATGGATTTGAGAATATACAGTGACTGCCTTGGTGTTCTTGTGGCACCTGTTGTAAGTGAAGGATTATAGTATAGGTGATCCTAAGTTCTAATGCAGCAAAGTTATGACAGATGTTCCACTTTACTTTATACAAAAAAAATTAATAGAATAATAATTACACGTAGAAATAATTATCTATGTCAGGTACAGTGAGCATACACAAGATGTCAGAAATGTATTATATGTGCAACTGTGGGTATCAGTACAATTAAGGTTCTACAATTATGCATTTATTTTCTGAACATTCATGCCACACACATACATGGTTAAACACTCATCTCTCAAATGTGTGTGTATAACTAATGAGCAGGTCTGACAAACAAGATCTCGATTGCAATGAACACTCTGCACAGTAATGACTGCAAAAAATACATTGGTAGCATAGCTTTCTCTGTGGCAAATGACATAAGTTAAGGCTCACAAAACAGGTGAGACCAGGTTCTAATCTAGCATGCTCCCAATGTTATTAATGTTTGTTCACTCAGTTTTATAAAATATAAAACAATTATACATAATTATAAATAGCAATAAATATGTATAGCACTGGAGCTCATATGAATTAATATGTGATTGAGTACATACTGACAATTATGATTCAGTAACTGTAATTGTCTTTTCGGGCCTCAGATGGACTTCAGACTTCAATGATGCTCATACACACATGAATCTATAAATCAGGATCTTGTCAGGTCACATGCATACATGGTTAACCCCTCACTTTGTCATGTATTTGTTAATGTGCTTACTTTACAGACACAAGGTAGAGGTTTGATGCTTATATGGTGTAGTTAGCTAAGCTTAAAATGGCCTGTAAGGGCAGTTAGCGTACTATTAGTCTACAAAAATCACCATTCTTGAAGAATATGTTTTGAAGATTTTATGTAGGCCTGAATCCCATATTGTGCAAATTCATTTTATCAAGCCACACCAAAAATGTGTCAGGTCATAAAATATATGCCACCAATGCATGCCTGCAAGGTTAAATCAACTAACAGTTAACATCAGCAACCAACCCATAAAGTAATGGCAACTGTCAGATTATCCTTCTTATTTCAAAAACTGCTTTCCTCTGTTTGACACTGTTGCTCTTCACTTAAGTATGCACAAATGGGGAAAGCAGTATAAATACTTTTTTAAGGTTAGACAATTTAAGACACAACATTTCCGATATGAACTATTTATGAACACCATAGTATCTGTTAGCTGTATCTACCATAGCCAGTATGGATAAGTACTTCTCAAGTTCACGTAGGAATCCATAAATGTGTATCTTGCATGTGCAAACACTTTGGCATCAATTAAGCAAACCAGCTGCTTGGCGGTATGCCATGGAAAGTACTCATTTGCATGTATTACTTATGTTTACTTCCCAATTACTCTACATCTCATTAAAGTCCATGTAAAAACACAACCAAAGGGAAGGCACTTTTTAATGGGCCAAACACATATTTATATTGTAGTCATGTGTTATTTGAATTCATACACTTGAAAGTTGGTATCTCATTACTTGTTCCCAAATATCAGCTACACTATAGAAATAAATACCAAAAATGCTTTGTTACATACCATGTAAATCTTTATACTTACAATACACATTCAGATTATCTAGTTCTTGTACTAATGTGGGCAGCAATTAATCACAAGTATGAACACTCACATATGATCACAAAAATGTGTCTGTCTGTATGTGACAATTTAAGTGTGGAATGTACACAACATACTGGGAAAAATGTCTCATTACTGCTGCATGCATTCCTGATAGATGTTTGCATATAGTTTGTAAAGCAGTCTCTTAAAGTATACCTGCACATTAGAAACACAACAGTAAATACTACACCCACACTTTGCACACCACTCTCATAACAGGATATGTCAACTAGATTATATAATGATAATTGAAGCATCTATAAAGACAAATCTGACAAGGCAAATACATACTTTAGTAGTGCTGCAATCATCACATACTGTGTTTTGCAGATGAGAACAAAATAATTACTTGTGATAGATTAGCACAGCAGCCACATTATGTGTGTGTCTCTATGTATGTGTAGGTATGAGTGCACAGTCAGACGAATATCAGTCTGTATCCTACTATCATCAATCTGGTACCATGCAGATCTTTAATATCCTCACAATCATATATGGCTACTCAGCCATTATATACAGGCCTCCCAACATCTTCTCCCAAACATCCAATGATGATGTAATCCACTGTGAATTGTCCGGCAGCATTGTAAAAGTCAGACGTGTGCTGTGGTGCTTGCATTAAATACTAAGACCTTTAGTTGGTGTACTTAGTTAGATAGAAATTATAAACTCACGGCAGTCAGTTGGTGCATGTGTGGGTCTAGTCAGAAGAATGTACCTGTGTATCATACAGTCTCATGGAAGACAACTATTTTGCCAGTTGTACATGCCTACACATCCATTTCATTCAGGCCTCCCAACTTCTTCTCTCAAACAGCCAATGATGATGTCATCCACTATAAATTGTCCAGCAGCATTGTAAATGTCAAATTTGTGCTATGGCTCTTGAGCTAAGTACTGAGCTTTCTAGCTGATCTACTTGGATAAGGTTTAATTTCACTCAGATCCACTTGTGCATGTGTAGTTAGAAGAGCATAACGGTGTATATTACAATCCCATAGAGTTCATAAATGTTGACAGTTTTCCATGCATGCATATCCATTTCATTCTGCCTCCCAACATCTTCACTCAAGCAGCTAATGATGATGTCATCCACTATAAATTATCCAGTGGCATTATAAAAGGCAGACTGATGCTGTGGTGCTTGCATTAAATACTGTGTTCACTAGCTGATGTACTTATGTAGAGGCTCTAATCTCACTGTGGGCTGTTGGTGTGTGTGTGTGTGTGTGTGTGTGTGTGTGTGTGTGTGTGTGTGTGTGTGTGTGTGTGTGTGTGTGTGTTCACTTGTTTGACATTCAAGGTGACCATTTTACACCAGCATCATCTTCTCACCAGAAAATGCTGTTTTCATCAGCTATATAGTGTTGCCGGACACATTAAAAGCCAAGCTTGTGCTCTGGGGCTTGCATTAAGTACTGTGCTTCTTAGGTAATTAGGTAGGGGTTTCTTTCTCATGGCAGTCAACTGGTGTGTGTCTGTGTTCACTTGATTGACATTCAAGAAATCAATTTACACCAGTATGCAAGACGCTGCTACTAACATCATCTTCTCACCAGGCACTGCTGATGTCCAAAGTTATAACATGTTGTCAGACACTATAAAAGTCAGACTTGTGCTGTGGTGCTTGCATTAAATACTGTACTTCTTAAATAAGTAGGCAGTGGTTCAATTCTCACTGCAGTCAATGGGTGTGTGTTCGTTCACTTAGTGGATATTCAAGCGATCATTTTACATCAGTATAAGGAACATCGCTACTACCATCCTCTTCTCAGCAGATACTGCTGATGTCATCAGTTATAAAGTGTTGTCAGACACTAACAGACTTGTGCTGTCACACTTATGTTAAGTACTGTGCTTTATAAATAGTTAGGTAGGGGTTCTAGTCTCACTACAGTCAATTGGTGTACGTGTTTGTGTTGGTTGACATTTGAGAGACCATTTTTACACCATCATGTAGGACATTGTTACTACCATCCTCTTCTCAGCAGACACTGCTGATGTCATCAGTTATAAAGTGTAGTCAGACACTCTAAGAGCCAGACTTGTGTTATAGCACTTGTTTTAAGTACTGTGCTTTATAAATAGGTAGGGGTTTTATTCTCATTGCAGTCAACTGTGTGTGCATTCAATAATCACTATGTTGACAATTTTAGAATGATATGTGAGTCCACAGCTATGTTAGACCCTCCTCCAAACATCTTATTGTAGCATACACAGATTGCCATCCTTTATAACATGCACTCTGTCAGCATTCAAGATAAACTGGTACTGTGGCAGTAACATTAACTACTGTGTTTGCAAGCTACTTTGCCTACACATATAGGGAGTCTAATCTGACAGCAGGCAACTGGTGTGTCTACACATACAAATAAGAGTCCTTCTACAAGCCTCTGCAAGCCAGCTTCAGACCACTGCATGTGTGATTTCTAATTCTGTCATGGTGTGGTGCACATGTTCCATAAGGACAGTGGTAGAATATAATGCAATCCAACAAATACACACATGTGTTCATGAGTCTTAGTATTTTCCATAATATAGATATAGCGATTTTTTGCATGGTATAATAATTACTAGGATTTCATTTGAGGTTTACCATTAGCCTAATGATGTCCTATGACACTATAAACACTTGGCATGTCAATGTTATTGTTATTAACATGCTATATCAAGGTGTGGATGCACAGTATGGCTACAAGAGGGTATTACAATCTGTAATGTGCGCTAATGTACTGATGGTCATTGTTGCTATTGTATTAGATGCTCTTTCTATAACAGCTGTCGTAATATGCCTCCTGAGAAGTGTTCACATGGTATGATACACTTTTATGCATATATAGTTGGCTTATTAGGACATGTATTGCTGTAGCGGAGCAGATCAACCTTCTACACAGTTCACATTCTGACATCACAGTGACACTTGCAGTATGGCACAGGTGTGCATGTGTCTATATACATTCATTAAATGTTCTGTGATGGACATCAGTATAAATTCATACTGATTACATGGTCAAGTAAGTCCTGTCTCAGGCACATGTTGTTAAACTGTGATATACACAACCATTTATCACATGTTTTGATTCAATGACAACCTTATAGAATTCATTGTATGTGCAGTTGTGTTACTATACCCAATGAATATTGAGGTGGTCAGCAGCACCATTTTCTGACTTTTAACACTTGTCAGGAAATGTTCTGCATGAGCCACAAATAACTGATCTCTATTGTGTCCTGATATAACATCAGGATGTTCAAACACAGCTGGCCCATGAAACACAAATAGGCATATATAGTGCAATTGATGTAAGTACGTGACACTGGTACAGTTGTATGACTGTGTGAATAGTACCAGTGTGTTGAATGTGATGAATGACCACGGTTGTATTTGGAAGTATTTTCAAAAATTATTTATTCCCATAAATATGAAATGTTTAAGGGAATACACAATTATGGAGACTGTAAAGTGGTGGCAGGGGAAAGTATAGTTAGGCAGCATAGGATGGTGGTTTGTAGGATGACGTTGGTGATCAAGAAGACAAGGATGAGTGTGAGGGCAGCACCAAGGATCAAATGGTGGAAATTGAAAAAGAGTAATTGTGAGGTGATGTTCAGGGAAGAGTTAAGACAGGCACTGGGTGGCAGTGAAGAGTTACAGAATAGCTGGGTAACTACAGCAGAGCTAGTAAGAGAGATGGCTAGGAAGGTGCTTGGTGTAACATCTGGAAAGAGGAAGGAGGACAAGGAGACCTGGTGGTGGAATGAAGGCGTACAGGAGAGTATACAGAGAAAGAGGTTGGCGAAGAAGAAGTGGGATTGTCAAAGAGATGAAGAAAGTAGACAAGAGTATAAAGAGATGAGGTGCATGGCAAAGAGAGAGGTGGCGAAGGCTAAGGATAAGGTGTATAAAAAGTTGTATAAAATGTTGGACACTAAGGAGGGAGAAAAGGACCTGTACCGATTGGCTAGACAGAGGGACCAAGCTAGTAAAGATGTGCAGCAGGTAAGGGTGATTAAGGATAATGAGGGAAATGTACTCACAAGCGAGGAGAGTGTGTTCAGCAGATGGAAAGAGTACTTTGAGGGGTTGATGAATGAAGAGAATGAGAGAGAGAGAAGGTTGGATGATGTTCGGATAGTGAATCATGAAGTGCAGTGGATTAGCAAGGAGGAAGTAAGGATAGCTATGAAGAGGATGAAGAATGGAAAGGCTGTTGGTCCAGATGACATACCTGTGGAAGCTTGGAGGTGTTTAGGTGAAATGGCAGTGGAGTTTTTAACTAGATTGTTTAATGAAATCTTGGAAAGTGAGAGGATGCCTGAGGAATGGAGAAAAAGTGTTTTGGTACCGATTTTTAAGAATAAGGGTGATGTGCAGAGCTGTAGTAACTACAGAGGGATTAAACTGATCAATCACAGCATGAAGTTATGGGAAAGAGTAGTGGAAGCTAGGTTAAGAAGGGAGGTGATGATTAGTGATCAGCAGTATAGTTTCATGCCAGGAAACAGCACTACAGATGTGATGCTTGCTCTGAGAGTGTTGATGGAGAAGTACAGAAAAGGTCAGAAGGAGTTGCATTGTGTCTTTGTGGATTTAGAGAAAGCATATGACAGGGTGCCTAGAGAGGAGTTGTGGTATTGTAAGAGGAAGTTGGGAGTGTCACAGAAGTATGTAAGAGTGGTACAGGATATGTATGAGGGTAATGTGACAGCGGTGAGGTCTGCGGTGGGAGTGACAGATGCATTTAAGCTGGAGGTGGGATTACATCAAGGATCAGCTCTGAGCCCTTTCTTATTTGCAATGGTGATGGACGGGTTGACAGACGAGATCAGACAGGAGTCCCCTTGGACTATGATGTTTGCAGATGACATTGTGATCTGTAGTGAGAGTAGGGAACAGGTGGAGGAGACCTTGGAAAGGTGGAGATATGTTCTAGAGAGAAGATAAATGAAGGTCAGCAGGACTAAGACAGAATATATGTGTGTGAATAAGAGGGAGGATAGAGGAATGGTGAGGATGCAGGGAGTAGAGGTGGCAAAGGTTGATGAGTTTAATTACTTGTGATCAACAGTTTAGAGTAATGGTGAGTGTGGAAGAGAGGTGAAGAAGAGAGTACAGGCAAGATAGAGTGAGTGGAGAAGAGTGTCAGGAGTGATTTGTGACAGACGAGTACCAGTAAGAGTGAAAGGGAAGGTCTACAAGAGGGTAGTGAGACCAGCTATGTTATATGGGTTGGAGACAGTGGCATTGACAAAAAGGCAGGAGTCAGAGCTTGACATGGCAGAGTTGAAGATGTTAAGATTTGCACTAGGTATAAAGAGGATAAACAGGATTAGGAATAAGTATATTAGAGGGTCAGCCCAGGTTCGAAGGTTTGGAGGCAAAGCCAAAGAGGCAAGATTACGTTGGTTTGGACATGTGCTGAGGAGGGATGCAGAGTATATTGGGAAAAAGATGCTAAGGATGAAGCTGCCAGGTAACAGGAAAAGAGGAATGCCTAAGATAAGGTTTATGGATGTGGTGAGAGAAGACATTCAGGTGGCTGGTGTGACAGAGCAAGATGCAGAGGACAGGAAGAAATGGAGACAGTTGATATGCTGTGGCAACCCCTAACGGGAGCAGCTGAAAGAAGAAGAAGCAGACAATTAAGTGCAGATCTGTATGTGTATACCAGTAGACATACCTAGCTGGAGGAAATAGACAATCCACTATCTGACAGTTTGTCTCACACATCACCCCCTCATTACCACTGGCTATCAGCCAATGTATACATGGGAACATTACTCAGTTTTTATTCTAAGGAAGACAGCTCATCTGTATGCTCTCTGCAGCTAATAACACTAAATCAATGGGCCCTGACAACATCACAGGTTACCCTTTAACATGACTGAAAACATGATCTACCAGACACAGTTGGATCCACACTGCAACACAGCATCTAGATAGAAGGCTGTACATCAACATTCATCATTCTGACTGGGGGTGACTATCACCTGATGCATGGAGTTATAAACCCATCCTGACTCTCCTCCTCTGTGAACCAACGAGTCATCATGGACCTTGTCTGAAAGGACACAGGTAATTTCCTGATTGTGTACCAAACTCATGCGTGATTTTTTGAAGCTACATTATATCTGTTACATCTGTTCAATGTTCTTAAGAAGGTCAACAAGGGCATGTATGATGACATCATCATCCTGTGTTACTTGACCTGATCAAGGCATTTGACACAAATCCACACTTAGGTATTACTAAGAAACTGTCACAAGTGGCCATAAACACCTACATTACCAAGTGGGTAAGCCAGTGGATCATATACATGCCAGATAAATATGTTGAAATGTATGAAGTGACCTATATCCAGAGTCCAGTGAGCTGGTCTCTACCTCAGGGCTCTGTGCTAACCCCTTTTCTATTCATTATTTAAGTCTCAAATATCAAGACTGACTTAAACATCCTTTGTCCAACCAGCTTTATGGAGGACTGCAGATTGTCACCAATCATTGAATCCAAGTGTGATATTGGTGTAATACAAACAGCAACAACTCACACGACGGATTGCTGCTACAGACATGGAGATACAGTAGATGAGCAAAAATCAGGGGGGATTTGTTCCATTATAAAAGCAAATACACAAGCTGACTATAATATAGACAGCACACCCCTATGAGCAGACCAAGTGGTATTTGACCTCTGTACTCAGGTAGATGGTATGAGGAACTTCCACTAGCATGTGTCCATAGTGGTGACTAATTCCTTGTATGTAGCACAAGTCCTGAGTATGTGCTGGACATCCATATAAAAGGAGGGCATTATAATTACATAGTTGGGCAAGTCAGTGGCAGGCAAGTTGGGGAAGAGAGGAAGCATTTGCAGACAGACAAGACATACAAGACAAGAGACAGGGTCAGTGAAAGACACAAGAGGGGCATAAACACCTTGGATGGGGTGGAGGAGGGGGATTATGTACCTATGGACATCATGTTTGGTGACAGTGAGAACTGAGTCTTAACCCACAGGACTGTCATCACTGTCACTGCACTATGCTGATGGTCACAGTGTCTGATGTCTGCATGTCCTGGTATTATTCAGGATAACAATGGAAAGCAGTGTTTCCACTCTGTGTAGGAGTGCACCAGTTGTCTGGTGCACAATCCTATGCACTTTACCTGGCAGTTCTGCTCAGGTGACAAGATCACCCCCTCTGCCTCTGCTCCCAGAGGGAATCACAGGCCTATCTGGGGCAGAACTACCTGAAGGTTCAGGTAGGGCAGGGGTAACAGGAGAGGTGCCGCCAGGCTGCAGCCCAGAAGTTCTGGGCCTTAGTGCCATAGCCAGTGGAGGGAGTGTAGGCAGACCACATGGAACCGGCCTACCTTACCATGCTATAGTAATAACATAACTATAGTGGAAAATTAATAACAAAATAAAGCATAACACAAAATAATGGACATAACATTAAATGAAATGTAAATATATATATAATAATAAAACAATACAAAAATAATAAATATTAGAATTACAAACACAATGAAAAATATTTGAAATAAAAAGATATTTAACAGTAAAACCAGAGAAAATTATACATAATAAACAAACCATAGGTGATGAAAGAATTATGATAAGGAAAGATATGATTATATACATCATATAATAATAACAACACAAATGATAATAACAAACACAAATAACATAAAAAACAAACAGAGAAGGGTGGGGTGAGAGAAAAAAGAAATAACATTAGTAACCCACAGATAATATACAACAATATCTACAAATAATGTACAATATTCTGATACATTTTACGTACAATAATACAAACTGCTAATAACTAACTTTACTACTTTGAATTCTACCCTGTTGCTAACACAGGCACACTATAGTGCAATCATATTGCATCCAACAATAATTCTTGGGGGCATATATAGCAGATATGCATGTTCCATGTATATCGATTACATTTAACAACAGGCCATATAAGCCACAGCTACAGAGGTCTGCAATTCTAATGCTATCAATTTGAATACATAACAGTACTGTGTTTTATTGAGGATATCCTAAGACAGTATTCTAAACAGATTTTTTTAAATATGGGGAATGCGGTATTTAATCCTACAAGCATTGTTTATTGTAATACTGTACCTCTCCTTTGTAATACAGCATACTGCAAGCAATGTTTTCTTTTTATACTTTATAGATACAGGTTCAATGTTATAATAATAACAATCTGCAGCATGCTCTTGTTGTCTATGATATATAGGTTATACTTTACCTTGCAATATTTATGTCAACTTAAATGAGTACTGTCTACTTTGGATGTGTGGTTTACTGTCTCTTCTATAATATTAGACTGTTATTCTAAGTAACATACTAATGTGTGCATACTTTTGCTTTACAATCAAAAAATGGATACTCAGTGCGATACAAGATTTTACCACAATAAGCTGTATTTACTCCTATAAGGCTATAGTAATAGTACTGTTTGGAAGCATACATACCAATTGCATCTCTCATCCTTTTCATTCTTTCTTCATAGGTCCACAAATTCAGTGCCCTGTCAGCATATCATATCATTACACAACTACCAATATTAACATGTCATGCATCAGGAAAATACTTATGATATGAGAAACACTAGGCAACTGCTATAACTCAGGGTGATTATAATGTGAGGTGGGACACCACTGAAAAAATAGAGATGTCTTCTACACTCACAGCGGTTGCCTGTAGAAGAATTAAAGAATACATGTGTATGTTTAATTACATTGCAATGTAATGCAAGAACACATTACTGAAATACAAACTGCAATCCTTGTCTCAGGGCCCAGGACTATGTGAACTTCAAGCCAAAACTTAACATCTGCATCCACAAGAACAATTCACATGAACATCTACTACATTAATATTTATCATGAGGTTCTCACTGTTACACGCAGTGCAGCAGTGCTTAGCAGGTTTACACTATGCAGAAAAGCATTAAGTGAATGCATACCAGGCCTATTTTTAGATGTTTGGTTCCCCACCTGCTACCTGGGTGGTCCACCTCTGCAGTCTGTGCACTGCTGCTGTACATGCAAACCAGCTGCACATAGCTGATGCTGTTTGTGCTAAGCACCACAACATGCAAACTCCAAATTGTGAGATAAAAAGAAGTGATAATAGGAAGTAATGTTTCAGATACACTACTACACTATGCAACTGTGACTCCCCACCACTGACAACAGTAATCAAGGAGCCTTAATCCTCACCACTGACACCATACATTGGGAGGATGACAAGGTATACACACAGCATTTCCAGATGCAGCTCTCTGCATCAAGTGCAATTTCCCTTAAGAGCACACAGAGAACACAGTCAGTCTGGGGATGGTTTCTCCCTCTTTCTCCAGATCCCCAATAAGTCTCTCCACTGGCACATCTATAAAGTTAATATCTCAGCTGAGTGGCCAAGCCAAGATCTCCAGCGTGTCCCTGCCCAAGTAGCTGACATACAAACTCTTTGAGGTTTGATTTATACACACTCAAACACACTCAAACACACACACACACACACACACACACACACACACACACACACACACACACACACACACACACACACCTGGGAAAGGCAGGCACAGGTTTACTAGCTATGTCCCCTTTTGCCCAGACTATAAGGTAGTTATCACTGCCACCAGCCAGCTCCTTATCTGCTACTTTAAGGCCCTTAACAAAAGGTGTCCAATCTTACTGTGTAATGTTACTATCAATACAAATGGTAGTTTGAACAAGAGCAAGGCTATTAGGAGTGGCCCATACAGTATCACCAAATAAATATACAAGTACTCTCAGAACTTAAATATATCTAGACAGATCAGCCACAATGAAAGGTTTAAATATATTTAATAATATAAAATAAGACAATACTAAATGTATATTTACAGTGACTCAGAGTTCAAAATCACAAGAAATATTTAAAACAACATTGCAGGACACTCTGATGTAAATAAAGAAAAACATTTAAACCACATGTTGCTACATTCCTGACTGTATCGAAGACAATTATACTGTTCCTTAGACTTACTTACTCATACCAAGGCAGATGTGTGGTAAATGGATCTTGTGAGGTCCAAGACAGAATACAAAATGCTGTCTCTCATTAAGAGACTTCCCAAATTAATATCTCAAATATTACTGCTGGGAGAGCTTGCAAAGCAACATAATTTCTTGTCATCTGACTCTATCCCAGGTAAAACCCCTCCTGCTGAAAGCTAGCAATATTTAGCATCCACCTGTGAAAATACCCAGACAAGGGCTTTTACTCAGATCTGTGCAGTTGTTGGAAGTCATAAAACAATAAGACACTTCCACATCTCAAGCTTAGTAATTATTTCTCCTTCAAGACAACACAGATAATTCACTAGTATAGACATCCTATCTCTTGCTGTCATAAAGTAATTTAATTTCAGATATTTTTCTGAAGTTTTCCTGGAATAATGTTAACCCCTGTATTCCAGTTTTCACTGTTAAAACATATACATTTAAACAGTTACAATAGTGCATGTACATTTCTGTTCTCTTCCAGCAGGGCACACTGTGGATCCATTCTTAACCTCAGTACTTTATAAAATATATTTTCAACATGTGTGTACAAACCTAGTTCATAATATTCATGACATACAGTTCTAATACATTTGTAACACAAGCATCTTACAAGAAGCATGTTGCCATTCACAAATGACACATGACCATTTACAAAATTCCAGACAGCTGTGCTGGCAGTATCTCCTTTCATGACAGCAACTACACAGAAAATATCCCCACATTGTTCTACAATCCAATTCACCATCCCAGGCACATGTCAAACAGAGAATGGGTGCCTTAACTCCGTGTTTCACACATATACCTTTGTAGAAAGCTGCAATAGGCATCTAGCTTATGCATTAGCATGACTGATCTGATGGATATGAAGTCTAAAACTCAGATGTGTGGCATCAGTCCCTGACCTCAGTCCTCAATGATTTATCTGTAATTTGACAGACTACCACAAAAGTATAAGACACAGACCAGATGTATGAGTCCAAAATCTGGGCATTTAGTGCAAATCTGTACAGTTGAGAGTGATTGTCAGTATAAGTTCAAACTGAAAATAATGTACAGTGGTAAGAAAAAAATTGCAAGTCAGATGTATATTTTGTGACATTTTTCACTTTTACAATACTGGAGCAAGTGATTACACACATTGTTATGATGTCTGCATGGAAATTTACAGAAGTATTTTATATGTCTGTGTTTCTTGGTCAGTCATCAGTTATCTGTCCTGTATTCTGGGACATGCAGTGTGTACACCATTCAATATCATTGCATTTAAATTTTGAAGGATATTATGAGGGACTAATATGATATGTGGCTGCCAACTAAGGAAAGAGAGGTTTTTAGGGCACAAACAAGCATTAACTGTTCTTTTGGGGGTGGGGGAACAAAGATGTATGTCTGCCTTGGCATTAACAAGACTGTGTTGGTCTGGTTACTTTACATGTCTGACATATTGCCTGTTGTATGATTTACTTATGGTTGAGAACTGTGAGCTTTATTTTATTTTATTTTATTTAACATTTATTAACCGGGAAAGACCGACTTGGAACAAAGCCAATTTTCAGTGGAGGCCTGGGAAGAAATGCTCCAGATGATCTCTAATGCATCCCTAGTACAGATGTATAGTGATGTCGGAGGATGTTTTTAGCCTCCTAGGTGTTGAGTCAGTGTGTTGTGGCTTGTCTTCTACTCAGTGCAAGGACTTACTGAGCATGTCTATGTCTGCCTACAACCACATCTGCTGCAGGATTCTCTTCTGAGTAATCATTGGCCTGTGGCAATGGTGACCTTGGCATTGTTGGGAGGATATGTTTCCCTTTAACTTAATGATTCTGCTCCAGCTTTTTCCACTATATTAATTTGGGTAGCATAGCACATACTATGAGCACTGAGGGACATGTCTGTAGATTGTAATGGTGCCCTCGGCCAGAGATATGTATGCACTGGCACTGTCAGTGCAGTAGCTAAAATACATGCTGTATGCCATTACTAGTTGGGCTGTGTGCTTCATTATGGTGTTCGTGTGTGTGTGTGTGTGTGTGTGTGTGTGTGTGTGTGTGTGTGTGTGTGTGTGTGTGTGTGTGTGTGTGTGTGTGTGTGTGTGTGTGTGTGTGTGTGTGTGTGTGTGTGTGTGTGCGTGTGTGCGTGTGTGCGTGTGTGTGTGTGTGTGTGTGTGTGTGTGTGTGTGTGTGTGTGTATCTATGATGGGTTTTGTCCACCATGAGTCTAGTGCATAGCATGCATCCACACCTAAGTGAGCCTTGGGGATATCCCCCATATCACACATCTAGGGCAGTTGGTGAATGTGGCAAATATGGAAGTCATGCCAACTGCAAGGGTTGCCAGCACACACATACCACATGATGTCCAAGATATTACACATGACTTGGCAGTTGTTCGAGTGGTAAACCTTATGGTTAATGTAGACCCTGCCATGTTCCCCAGGTGTTGTCCTCTTGAGTACATGACTGCAATGTATGGCACACATTACTGAAGAGTAGTGCAATCTATGTTACAGTAATAGCATACTTGTGATCTTTTCCCCTGAACTTGCGTTAAAATATATGTTCCCTCTGCCATGTTGTACCATATCATGCGGGAATCTTTGGAAGAACTGGGATGCTGATGCCTATGAAACACCAAGTGTGTCCCCTGATAGTCTATTAAGGGTACCTGTGGCTAACATACAACTTTAAATATATACCTTATATTCCACTGGAATGGGTTCCCTGCTTTTGGCTCTGTATCTGACTCATGGCTGCCAGAGGTCCCACAGTTACTCTACTGTGTTGGTCCCGTGCAAAGTCTTCACCCACTCTGTCTATGGCAGCAGCAGCAGCGTTGGCTTCAGCCTGTAGCACAGACAAATTGTAGCTGCTGCTAACAATCTGTCACTACTTACGTTGTATCTGTGCTCCACTATTTCCTCAATGCACATATAAGAAAGGGCATGCCGTCTGCATTGATGCCTTATATTTTGTTGAGTAGCTTCACAGGATTGGTTGATTAGCATGTAATTCAGCTGTGAATGCTGCAGTTAGTATCTCTGAGGCACAGAATAGGTCAGATGCAATCAATTACTTTTGTGCACCATTATAAAAAGGCAAATGTGTAGCTAGGCAAACCAATGTGGATGAGAGTTGTTTAAAACTCAGTGACACATTTATTTTTGGAAAGTACATTTTGACAGAGAAGTATTGCACTCCATCAGGTATGTATCCATTTTGTTATCTAAATAATGAATATGTTGGAATGTACTTAGGAATAATGTGAAGTAAATCTGTAAGCATTTGTTAGAACCATGCTCATGACATGGCATTGTTTACCAGCCATTTGAGAGGTACAGAGAATGTAGAGTAAGCCAAATGTCTAATGCTATGCCCACATTTCATGGATTGTTCCTTTGAGATCACTTTTGAATTTACACTGTTTGGTTAACATTTGTCCCTTAGCCCATTATAATATTTATTTTGGGGGGATGAGTCTCTGATATGGGACAAACTAGAATAGACTGTTGTTTTGAGTGTGTGAGCCTAAGTTACTGTCTGTTATGGCACAAACAAGGATATGTTCTTCATGCTACTCTCCTTGTTATGTAGTCCCCCTGTTATTTGTTGATCACTGTGAAATCATTAAATTGTAATCAAGTGGTGAATACTGAGAGCTTTCCTGTACTGCCTTCTCCATACACAGTTTACTTCTACTTATATATGCCCACTCAGCATAGGCCACCATTTTCTGAGGCAGAGAATGACCTCTTCATTGAAGCTTTAAGACAACATCATGTGGTCTTTATGTCTAGGGGTCAGGCCAATATGTTGCAACGTGCGGCCCTTTGGGATGAATTGGCCCGAAATGTAAATGCAGCTGGTCATCATAATCGCAGCCATGAGCAAGTGTGACACAGAGCCATGGACATAATTTATGCTACAAGGAGGCATGCTGCTGAAGTGGCACATGATTGTCAGGTGGTGGGCTTGCAGCAGAATAACTACTCACTGCCATGAGGAATTTCTGGCAAATATTGTCACTCAGGAAAGCTCCCAGCAGTCCATCAGCCAGTATATTCTGGATGTAGGTTCCACCCCTGCATCTCAGGAGAAGCTTCCAGGTATGCTTTGTTATATCATCAGTAGAATACTGTTACATTCATTGTGTAATAGTGTTTATAGTTTTAATGTCTGGCAGGTTGCTTTTTTGGTGAGGGTATTTGTTAGCTGCAGTTTTCATGTCATTTACAGGTTGTCAGCCACATTCCTGATAACACTGCAGTTATTGTAGATATAGATTATTGAAAGTATTAACCCCTCTTATACTGTTAAATGTGTTGCTGTTGCCAATGCTTGTCCCATAATTTTTCCAGGGCCATCAGGAATACAGAGATCTAGGCCTCGTGCAGTTGCAGAATACATTTATGTCAGTAATGTAGAAATATTCCAAATTATCTACTAAAGTGTCATTTTAGGCTTGCTGTATGGATTGCTGTAGTATCTGCATACTTGTCAACTGTACAGATATTTGCAGAATGTCCAGATCTGTGACTCATACCTCTGGGCTGTGTTTAAGATCATAATGATTGAGTTGCAAATTATTGACAGGTCATTATAAAACGCAGACATAAAATAATGACAGATCTCACATTAAAAATAGATACCATTCATTAATGTCATGGTGAAGCAATACCTGCTATTCTTTCACCATTCTAGGTTTGTAAGAGCAATATGTCACAATGATACCTATTCTTGGACCTTTGTCCACCCATTATTCATGGCTTTGTCCACATTCCTTGCCCTAAGAGGTTGAGAGGTATGAATGTCTGTAATAGTGACAGCAGTCTAAATTGCTTAACATATATTACAACATAGTAGTGCAGGTATTAATGCATTCCTGTTTTCCTTCCTTTTATCACAGGTGAACACGGAAGTAGTTCTGTGTCCCCAACACCACCTAATGTCAGTGTCTCATCAGACTCTGATCATGATGGTGGCCAAAGTGAGGCACAGCCAGGGGTTGCAGAGGCTGATTCTGGCACAGAGGTTGACATCCAGTGACCACCCTCATTATCAACAGACACAGCCAGTATGCCTATGTATACCCATTCCACCAAAACCATTGGACAGTTGAAGGTCAAAGGGCATTGACCAGGGAAGTGTGGCTTTTACTATGGCTTCAATAGCTGTTGACATTGGCCATAGCCAAACTGTTGGAAAGGTACCAAACAGTTGGAATGATAAGGGTGCTCAGAGGCAGGTGTGTCATCATGTTTTACTCGATGTATGTTTAGGGCTGTTATAGAGGCACAGGCATGTTTAGAAAGGAAATCCAGGACCATGCTCTGGGTTATGGATGCAACACAGTCTGACATCTGTGACTGCCTCCACCATGTTGTTGATTCTCTGGATTGTTTGAATGACACTTTGGATTGGTATGTGTCTGTGAGGGAGCACATTGTCATGGAATGCACGTTGTCTGTGATGGAACATCTGCTGGGAGGGGGGGCATCGACTTCATGGGCGTAGGTCAGCAGCTACATGGCTGTGCTCAATAATGCTCCTAGAGTGGCAGTACATCTACTGCTCCAGCAAAAAGTGTACTGTCCACACCCAGATGAAGCTGGCCATGAGGTTGTGATCCTGGGAATTCCCATGAAGGGAGCATGTCCATCATACATCTGTCACTTTCGGATAGTAGCACAGCATCTGTCCTTGGGCGTGAAGGTGCCAGTGCAACTCCTGGCAGAGCCAGTTCTCATGTATAAGGCAGAGACAATGAACTGTCAACTCTACCATGCATGGCTCACAGCTATCTGACATACAGACATCTAGGGCTAACATTGAGCTTGGCTGTGTTCATGCAGACACTCACACACAGTGTCACATTGAGGGCACCTACAGACACACATATGCAACATTTACATGGTCCATCTTGCTGCTTCCCTTCCTTGCTTTCTCACACACACACACACACACACACACACACACACACACACACACACACACACACACACACACACACAAATGCACACACACGACAGCCTTTTGTGTCAGCCTAGACCTCTTGCCCCCCACAACACTATGTGTAATTGATGATAACTGTGCCACATCTCTGCCATCTGTTTTTTGTATTCAGGGATACTAAAGCTATGTGTCTGATGCACATGGTGACTATCTATATTAATATGATGTTATTATCTCCATTTTTGCTGCTGGGCTTATAATTGTACCTGCCATTTAGATTGTACATAGCCATTTAGACAGCTACTAGCATAATAATTTGTCTACTTTATAGTGGATGCGTTTGTAAGAGCTGTGAATTCTGACAATTAAATGTGTCTTATTAATACATCTAACTTTCTCTTGAAGGATTGTTTAGTACAAACAAATGGGTGCACAGCCAAAGTCAACCCATCGGATTCAAAGCTCAGGACTGTATGTCAGCACTGAAGACAAATCTCATCAGAACAGTAATACAGTATAATGTTCCTGTTTGCATGTACATCACCATAGGTTCTGAGGTTCATAGGATGTGCTAGTGTATTGACCTGATGGTGTTTAGACGCATAGCCATTGCATCGCAATATAATGCATGGCCAAGTTTTGTCTAGCAAGGTCTGCCTATGTCCAGGAGTGAAGCAGCAGTGATACATGGCAGAAAACATTTTCACAGCAAACCATCCACCATGTTCTTTAACATGGTGATGTAGGTGCTCTGCTTGACATGGATTTGAAGCCTACTGCAGAGGAAAGACAACCTTTGAGAGATGTATCTGTCTCTCCAGCATGTCCTATGTATGTCATAGTGTACATTGAAGTTTCTGGAACAGGTAACTGGAATCCACCATTACTTATGCGCATGCAGCCTTTTCATCCCATTTTGGCCACAGATAGCCCTCTATGACATACATAATCTGCCTCAAAGCGATCTATATGATACTGTATACAGTGCCAGATAAGTCATTCTGCCCACAGAATACACATGTTGGAGACCCTCTGAGGTTTTATTACCAGACATGTTTGAAGTCTGTCAAGTTGGTGCATGGGTCTAATAAAATACATTTCTAAGCGTGGTTAATATTCTTTTATACAGCTGATTATGGATGAGTATAGGTGATTGTCACCATATTTGGCCATTGATATAATTGGGATGCTACTCAGATGTACGACGTAGAATGTGTGCCTCCCAACAGTAGACCCAGGTTGCAGATGACATGTGTTTCATGGTCTATCAATACAGAAGTGTGTAATAATGTACTGATGGTTATTTTATAATAAGCAGGAACATGTATTATTACCACAGAGTATGTTGATGCATTTAAGTGCAAATCATGTAACATCCATGCCTTTATCAGCAGTCATTAGTGCCACAGAACCTCTGTTTTGTTCAGGACGTCTGAGACATATATGTCAAACAAGAGGGGCCATAGCATTGACACTTCTGTTACCATGCAGGTGTTATGTCTGCTGCTTGAGGTGAATTCTCATACTGTGATTGAATGTAGTTAGTCTGTGATTCACTGAAAAACCAACTGATAACTTAGAATTTGATATTTAGCTTAGTTAGTGTCCCACTGACAACAAATGTTGGATTGTGTTGAAGGCCTTGGCCAAGTTACAATAGGATGTGTGCACATATCTGACGTTGTGCATGTCTCTGGTTATGACTCCCACCAGGTTCTACAGCCACAAGATATGCTTGAGAACACCTAACTGGAAAACATCTAGTGCTTTTAGGTCACATATTTCCTTGTGTCTGAGATGCATGCAAACTGTATCCATCGCCTTATGGAAGAGGTTGCATAAATTTATGGTTTTTAGTTACACTTGTATTTTGCCAGTTATCTCTTGTGTGGTTGGAAAATGGTGACTGTGTTCCATTCAATGTGTACAATAGCAGTATTTAGACTGTGGATCAATATGATGCCTAGAGGTGTAGTTCATTGTTGAAACACATGAAGAGTACAGGCTGGAATTCCATTTGGTGCCATGGAGACTGCACTCCTAGTCCTGGAGAGGGTAGTGATAACTTCCTCACTGTAGATATTACAACTCGGAGGTGATGTGTTACAAATGGTTGGTACTAGGTGTGGTAGTGGCAGGGGACACACTTTTCAGCCAAACGTGTCTGCTAGTAGGTTTGGAAGTTACAGTAGGTCAGTGTGTGTGCTAACATACACAATTTGATTAAATTACAACTGAGTTATATCAGTTTGCAGATGTACATGAAGAAAGCCATCTGATTATCCCTGGATATATTTTTGTGTAAAGGCTTAGTAGGGTTGCTCTGTGTGGGTTCTTGAAGGTGTCTTATTTGCATGTTTATGCTGAGAAGAGTCACCTTCTGCACCTGGTTTCTCAATGTTGTATTTTTAAACAGCAGCTTCTTTCACTTACTGTATAATGTAGTTATGACAGACATATACCACTGTGGTTTGTATTTTCTTGAGGGTCTTTGTTTGAGCCTATCAGGCACTCCTGTGTGTATACATTTATGTAGGTGTGTAAACAGAGCATCAGAGAGTAATGTACTATATTTGTCAATGAACTTTGTAGAAATAGCAGCATCCAATTGTATTTGAAAGCAAGTATATTGATATTTCTGCAGATATAAGGGCAAAGTGTTACAGCCTCTGCACACAATCCAGAGCAGGTAATGTCAAGACACACTGTTAAAGTCCAAACTGTGTCCAGACACAGTTACCATTAATTAGATGCTCCTACTGTACACTCATGCCACAAGCATACAGATGGGGTTTCTGCAGTGAGAGATGTCATCTTCTTCTACCTATTCTTTTGGACAGTACCATTCGGGCTCACCTCAGCAGATACTCTGCATCTTGCTCTGTCACACCAAACACCTGAATGTCCTTTGTCACCATGTCCATACACCTTATCTTAGGCCCTCCTATTTTCCTCTTACCTGGCAGCTACATCCTTAGCATCCTTCCCCAATATACCCAGCATCAGTCCTTAGCACATGTCCAAACCAACACAATCCCACCAATCTGTCCTCATATTCACACCATACAACCTGACCTGACACTGTAATATATGGTTATACTCTTGTCCATTCTAAGCTCACACAATGCAAACCATAACATCTGGTACTCTGCCAACACCTGTGTTATGACCCCTGCCTTTCTGTCTGTGGCACCATCTGTGACCCATATGACATAGCTGGTCTCACTAACATCTTGTAGACCCTCCATGTCAGTATTTTTGGCAGTCATCTGTCAAGGATCACTCCTGACACTCTTCTACAGACACTACACCATCCATGCTCTGCCTTCTACACCTGTCTTTCAGACTCACCATTACTCTGCACTGTTGGTGCAGAGTATTTGACATCATATGCCTTTGTCCTCTGTACTCCCCACCTTCTAACCATTCTTGTATCCTCCCTCTCAGTCACACACATATAGTCTGTCTTAGTCCTGTTGACTTTCATTCATTTCATCTGGAAAGCATATCTCCGCCTCACCAAGGTCCCATACACCTGTACTCTACTCTCAATATAGAACACAATATCATCTGCAATAACCATAGTCCACATGGACTCCTATGTAATCTAATGTGTCAACCTGTACATCACCATTGCAAACAGAGGTCATGATGGTTGTGCATAGAATAACTGTAATGTCACTGTTGTCTGTCTTATATGGGATGAGATGAAATCTACATGTCTGTCAGGCCAATGTATGACCATGGCCTGTTGTGACATATAAATATCCAATATATAAATATCCAATAATCTGATCTAGCTGATAACATTAGCAGTGTCTGTGGAACACAAAAGGACAGTGTCCTTTAAGCTGCTGTAAAATACTCTGTGTAGCATCCACCAGCAGCTCACATACATACAAACACTGTTGAGTGCATTGAGAATGGAACCCCTACCTATGTAAGTTAATGAACTAGAGATCAGAGTGGTAAACACAAGCACCATAGCACAAGTCTGAGTCTAGCAAGACTGCAGTTGATCTTATGGAAGATGACATCAGCAGGCCACTTGGGGGACAAGAGGTTTTAGACCTGCCTTGACTGGGTGTTTGTGCAAGTAGCAAACAGTGCAAAATCACACTATTTGTGAACTCAGTGTGGGATGCACACATCCACTTCTATTTACAAACTCACAGTGTAGTGAGATTAGAACCTTTAAGTTTACAGACTACAGATCAGAATACTTAATGCACATGTCACAGCACAAGTCTAAGTTTAGTAGGACTGCAGGTGATCTTATGGTAAATGACATTAGCAGGCCATGTGGGCGACAAAGGGTTGGTGACCTGCCTCAAATGGGTGTTTGTGCAAGCACCACAACAGTGAAAAACCAAGCCATTTGTAAACTCAGTGTGGGATACACACAGTTGACTGCAGTGATATTAGAACCCCTGTAAGTGCCACAGTGCAAGTCTGAGTTTAGTAGGACTGCACATGTCCAAGGCAATCTTATGGTAGATGACATCAGCAAACCATGTGGGGGACAAAAGTTCGGAGGCTTACACACACACACACACACACACACACACACACACGCACACACACGCACACACATGCACACATGCACACACACACACACACACACACACACACACACACACACACACACACACACACACACACACACACACAGTTGACTGCAATGACATTAGAACCCCTACCTTTCTAACTTTATGGACTACAGATCAGATCATGTAATGCACTCATCACAGCACAAGTCTGATTTAAGCAGCCCTGCATGACATAACTAAGCCATATGTTCAAATACAGCTTGGGAGGCCTTCATAGTCACATTGGCTCATAGTATCATCTGAGGCTAGCAGCCTAGCAAATTAATACTATTTAGTAGCCTAGCTATGTGACAACAATACCGTTATTGAGCCTATTTGTCTATTTGCATTTGGATAAGTAAGTCTATGAGCACTATCAATTGCCCCTCTCTAAGAGGGAGAACATAACATTATATATTACAACTTGTACAGGTTGTGATATATGTGTGGAAAACTCAAGATAACCGAGGGTTGTTGTGCTTGTTGATGTGAGGAGACAGGGATTGCTTGTCAGTGTATGTACATATACTTAAATGGTGGCCTCAAAATGCAGTGGTTCCACATGTAGTCTTAGGGGAGACATGGTGTCTGAGAATGATATGGCACTGTATGTCTCAACTGTCCAGATTTTCACATAATGTCCAGATGTTTGACTCATATTTGTAGTGTGTTTCACCAATAATGTGGCTTTATGTAACATCTATGGCAAATTATTGAGAAATGAGGTGAGTAAATAATGTCAGACCTGTGAATTTTACATGCCATCTTCACACAATTTATGGAAATGCAACGCCTGTTAATCTTTCACCTTTCTAAGTATGTAAGTGCAATATCTGAAAATGGGTCACTGTCCCTCCATTATTTAGGTATGTAGGGCACTATGGACACACACACACACACACACACACACACACACACATAGGTATATGTATATATATATATATATATATATATATATATATATATATATATATATATATATTTGTGTGTGTGTGTCTGTCTGTGTGTGTGCATGTGTGTGTGTGTGTGTATGTGGAGAGAGAGAGAGAGAGAGAGAGAGAGAAAGAGAGGAAGAGATATAGAGAGAGGGAGAGAGAGGAAGAGACAGAGAGAGTGCTATAGCATGAGAAGGAAGCAGGACTATTCGACCCTGGACAGTTCGACCCCAGACTGTTTGCCCCAGGACGGTCCAACCCCAATCCATTTTTATACAATTTTATGTATAAATTTATATGTATTGTATATGTGATTTTTTAGTTTACAGTTCGACCCCGGACTATTTGACCCCAGACTGTTTCCCCCAAATATATTCTAGTAAGTACTTTATCATTATGTTATTATTTAATCAAATATTCAATAAATACACTGTTAATTTTTCATTGTAAATATATTTTATTTTTATTTTTTTTTTTTTCATTTAATCATTAAATTGGTTAGTATAAATATAATACATAAACTTTCAACATTTAATAACTAGTGTTCTGTTTGAACATATTATAATTAGTGTTACGCTTTAACATTTTCTTTTTTTTTTAATTAAACACATTTTTTGAGATGTACCCATCGTGTCAGTCATATTAAAACATTTTTATAGAATCATCCGGGGGCGAATCGGTGGGGGTCAAAATATCATGTACCCTTGATGAACGCTTTGCTAACATTTAGGGAAGCAAGAAATCTTGACTGAATTCCTGACAAACTCTGATATGGCTGTTTCATGTGCCCTGTTAGAGGAGTATCAGAGTCCTTTGTCAAACAAGCATATGATGCCCCAACACAGTGAGTTAACTTTTGGTGTAGGTTCTGTTCCATGACCATACAGTGAAATGCATTTAATTTTCCTTGCAGGTTTTCCTGGTGAGCAAATTCCATGATGGTCTGAGAATACTGATGACTTCTCTTTAAGTACAAATGGTTGCTACCTACATTAAGAACTGGAGATGGCATGCAGACACTTTAAAAGTATGAAGGTCCATTAGAGGTTCTCATGAAGGGTGGTATAGCAACTTCTTGAACTGAAGGAGCTGTAATTATTATTTCTATAGTTAGTAGTTTCAATTCATTTTTTTTTCTTTATGTACTATATCTGTCTTTACTGGAGTAGGACTTTGAACAGAAACTGCAAACTATAGCAACCTTTGTTATCCAGATGTCATTATTATTATTTTTATAGTCTGTACTTTCCATTTTCCATCTTTCCTTTAAGGAAGGAAGAGTATGTGTGTTAACTTATTCCCCACATGTTAATCACATCAAGGAGATAGTGGTGAGATTTTGGGACATTATTACAGTTTCGGAAGTTACCAGAGAAAAGCTGGGTTTATTGCCGACTATCGTATACAGGACAGCACCCAACATTAAGAAATTATTAGAGAAGAGCGATAGTCAAGGAAAGAACAAGAAGAATACTGAAACGTATACTAAGAAATGTGGAAATTGCAAACAATGTCCATACATTAATACTACATCCCACATAAAATTAGAAGATGTGAACCATACCAAAATCAAGAGCAGGGGAGGGTGTTGTTTTACCAAACAGGTGGTGTACTTAGCTAAATGTAAATCCTGCCCAGCTTTCTATATTGGAAAGACTGAGAGGCAATTAAAGAAGCGGATTTATGAACATTGTTATAGTATTAAAACTAAAGATCCAAAAAATGCCTTGTACAGACATATTAAAGAGGTAGGAGATCAACATTCTTTCACTTTCATGATTATAGATCAGGAGTATATGAATCCTAGAGGTGGAGATTGGAAAAACAAATTAGCTTGTAAAGAGAGTAAGTGGCAGATGTTAGTAGATGCCACAAGAACCCCTGGGCTCAATGATTTTATAAGTATCAAACCCTTCCTTAAAATGTAATACATATAATGTAATTTATAGAACTTAAGGGTTATATGCAATCTTTATTTTATTATTATATCATAAGTATTATGTAATTTTATCAGTTTATATTTATTATGTCATATTTATAGGATTAGACCATTCATATATAGATTAGTATTTTTGTAAAAGAATTTATGCAGGTATTGGATAGGTGTTATATATGAATATATTTAATGATATTATTATTTTATTACTATTTATCTATTGTAGTTTTTTAATAAAAAAAAAAAATAAAAAAATAAGGAGAAGTCAGAAATTATTGTCACATTATTTACTTGTAACAAACTAGTTATATATTATTTAGTTGTTTTTAAGTGATATTTATACATTATTTAAATTATTATGGGGAAATGTGCAATATATTCATGTGTGTGCCTTTAAATCTATCAGGCTGGTTTGGCGCCAAATACAGTTTAAATATCAGAGATACTTTCATTATGTTATGTTCTGAGGAAGTCTGCAATCGGCAGATGAAAGCGCTTAACACAGATTTACTTGTTTTTGTGTGTGTTTTATGTAGACCAGTTTGTCGTGTTGCTGTTGAAGCAATAAAAGTATTTTATTAAGTACAGTGGATCTGTGAAACCTTTATTGCCGTTTTCCAGCAGTCGGCTTTTGGAGTATCTAGTTTCTTCATACATCCTTTACTTTATCATTATGTTATTATTTAATCAAATATTCAATAAATACACTGTTAATTTTTCATTGTAAATATATTTTATTTTTATTTTATTTTTTTTTTCATTTAATCATTACATTGGTTAGTATAAATATAATACATAAACTTTCAACATTTAATAACTAGTGTTCTGTTTTAACATATTATAATTAGTGTTACATTTTAACATTTTCTTTTTTTTTTTAATTAAACACATTTTTTGAGATGTACCCATCGTGTCAGTCATATTAAAACATTTTTATAGAATCATCCGGGGGCGAATCGGTGGGGGTCAAAATATCATGTACCCTTGATGAACACTTTGCTAACATTTAGGGAAGCAAGAAATCTTGACTGAATTCCTGACAAACTCTGATATGGCTGTTTCATGTGCCCTGTTAGAGGAGTATCAGAGTCCTTTGTCAAACAAGCATATGATGCCCCAACATAGTGAGTTAACTTTTGGTGTAGGTTCTGTTCCATGACCATACAGTGAAATGCATTTAATTTTCCTTGCAGGTTTTCCTGGTGAGCAAATTCCATGATGATCTGAGAATACTGATGACTTCTCTTTAAGTACAAATGGTTGCTACCTACATTAAGAACTGGAGATGTCATGCAGACACTTTAAAAGTATGAAGGTCCATTAGAGGTTCTTATGAAGGGTGGTATAGCAACTTCTTGAACTGAAGGAGCTGTAATTATTATTTCTATAGTTAGTAGTTTCAATTCATTTATTTTTCTTTATGTACTATATCTGTCTTTACTGGAGTAGAACTTTGAACAGAAACTGCAAACTATAGCAACCTTTGTTATCCAGATGTCATTATTATTATTTTTATAGTCTGTACTTTCCATTCATTGCTTCTTTATTTACTATATCTGTCTTTACTGCATGAGAACATTGAAGGGAAACTACAAACTAGTCCCTTGTTTCCATTTATTGTTTTTTTTTTTACGTAGTACATCTCTGTTTCTTTTTAGATTTTTTGTAATGTTCTGCTTGGGTCCAACTGTTGGGGGTCGAGTAGGTTGGGGGAAAATCATCCGGGGGTGAATTGGCAGGGTCAAAACATCATGTACCCCATAGGAAGCATCAGATTTGCACTATGGTTAACTAAGTATACATGCATGTGTCTTTGACTTTTTATATACTGTGAGGTGCATTGCTAACTGCTATATTTTTTATATATATATATATATATATATATATATATATATATATCTATGGTTCTAGGTTATAACATCGACAGCTACTTTCACCGACAACAGAAACATCGACACCACATAATCGACAAACCATAACCACGACACCTCACATGCCCGACAAACAAGTAACCAACAGTCCACAAACACGAAACCCCATACACTGCACACACCACAATAACAACAATCAACTAACAAAACACATCCCCTATCCAAAACCACACACAGAACACCAGCACACCAAAATCCTCACAAACCCACATTAAACCTCACACACACAACTATGTACAACCCTAACCCAAACCCTTAGCCTAAGGTCCGTCACTATGGCACACGCAGCTAACCGCCCTAACCCTAACTCACTTAACCCGCCCCTAACCCAAAAATAGTACTACCGCACTTACCTAACCCGCCCTAACCCTAACTCACTTAACCGCCCCTAACCCAAAAATACCACTACCGACACTTACCTAACCCGCCTAACCCTAACTCACTTAACCCTAACCCAAAACATACCACTACCGCACACTTACCTAACCCGCGCCCTAACCCTAACTCACTTAACCCACCCCTATCCCCACAGACTGTCACTATCCACACTTACCTTACTCGCACCCTAACGTCCGTCACCACCGCATACTCACACATCCTTCTTTCCAAGTCACTATCCCTGGCGTCGGCGTTTTCATCCGTAGCGTCGGTCTTCCGAATGTCAATCATCTGGCGCCCGCTAATCCGTTGTCGGTGATGTCAGCTGTCGATCTTCTAACCTAGACCCATATATATATATATATATATATATATATATATATATATATATATATATATATATATATGTATGTATATATATAAAACCAAATAAAAAGAGATGAAGGAGTGAACAACCGTCACTAAAAAACACTCAAGGTTCACTCCGGAGACCAAATAAGGGTATGAGACCCAACCAACCAACCAACTGAAGGCTGAATAAAATAATAGTTCAATATGATAAATGAAACGTAACCATAGGATGAAATAAGGATTGGTTTATGTATATATATACTGCTACTACAGCCCATTCCTATCCGTAATCCAGGCTGGGATTTCCTGATTACTGATGGCATTGATGAATGTATCAGGTGTGTGTGTGTGTGTGTGTGTGTGTGTGTGTGTGTGTGTGTGTGTGTGTGTGTGTGTGTGTGTGTGTGTGTTTGTGGTTGGTGGTCAGGCATAAATCCTATAAGTTTTTTCACTGTTTCTGCTGTGCTACATTCTGCAAAAGTTGCCTAAGCCTTTCCAAAATCACACAATATCATATTAAGAAAACATAAAGTTGGTAGCAGTATGGGACATAGAGTGGCACTCTGTAAAACACAACCCATTACTAGTACACATCCAGAACCTCTACCCATATCAGAACTGGAACCCTCAACAGCATTACAGCTTCATCAGACAGGATGGTTGCCTTAGTCCTTTTAGTCACAAATGCAGCTTGCCAGAATGGGTCATTCATCATACAACCACCTCAATGACAATGTACACTGCTATACATGAGTTATCTAACACATGCAATATATAAACTAATCTACAGTATTTTCCTGGAAATGTGGGTGATAATAATTGTGACAAACACCCATTTACCATGGGTTTGTGGGCAGCACAGATGAATTGCTGTGATGTCATTTACAAGAGCACACCCTGGGTTTTGGGTGGTGGGGGAACAAACCACATCTACTGTTAGGATACAGACAAGTCTGAAGTCAGAAACTGCAATGTGTAGCCTCATTTTCTAACTTCTGTCTTGAAATATGTACCAGTAATCTGCTGCAGTTGGACTGTATAAAGGTTTCATGCATGAGGCCTACTACTTACAAATGGACACATACTAGTAAAATAGGGTCAGTACTCACATGTTGCTTAATTTTCTGTACAAATACATCACCATTTACTTGCATACTGTACCAAGTACATAGATACAAAGGATATGTCATAATACTCCACAAGACTGCAGTGTGGGTTAAGGACCTCCCTTGCAAAAGCAGCAGTTGACACAACTGTAGTTCTGGGCTGACTCTGTCTGATGCAAGCAGTACGCAGCCAATACATGGATAGGTGCAGGTTATGAGAGTTTCTTGACAGCATTTTTAATGTATGTATGTGAGTAGGAGAACGGTATTAGGCCCTAGGTCCCTAAATAGTCAGTTAATGTGCTGTGATTTATCTCTTAGCCAAAGCAAGAGCATACTGAGCATGCCTACATCTGCCCACAGGGACAGCATCTCGGGGTTCCTCCTCTGAGCCCTCCTCCAACTGTGACTATGGTGATCTAGGTGTTGGTAGGGGAATGCGTGTCCCTTCTCCTTGCTGATCCTGCTGAAGCTGTTTCTGTAGGATTAGATTGTGGAGCATAGCACATACTGTAAACATTTGTGTACATGTGTGTGGAGTATACTGCAAGGCTCCTCTGGGTATATCTAGGCACTGGAACCATGACTTCAGAAGCCAAAACACTTGGTCTATGATGTTCCTTGTTTCTGCATGTGCCTCATTATGGCATTCTTCCATTGGTGTGTGTGCATTTTTGATGGGTGTTATCATCCACAATTCCTGGGCGCAACAAGCATTGTCCAGTAAATAGCTTTGTGAGATGTCCCCCCTAGCAAATACCTGGCACAGCTGTGATGTGTGCCAGATATAGGAGTAATGATAACTGCCAGGACTTCCAGCACAGACATTCAAGATAATCCCCGGGGCATTGTACATTACTTGGTAGTTGTTGGAGTGATATCCCTTATGGTTAATGTAGATTCTACCCTGCTAACAAGCTGGTGCCTTGATGTGTATATGAGTGCAACCTATGACACCCAGTACTTCAGAGTAGTATGCTGCATGATAAGACTGTTGCACATTGCTGACCCTCTTCACAGGGATAAGGGGAAATTATATGTGTTCACTGGCATGTAGGAGCATATCATCCAGGAACTGGTGGAGTATCCTGGATGCTGATGTCTGTGACACCCCCATCATGTCTCCAGTTGGTCTTTCAAAAGTACCTGTAGCTAATACCCTAAGGGCTACACATACCTTAGTTTCTACTGGGATGGGTTTCCCTCGGTTGGCTCTGGGCTCTAAGTAGAGGGCGGCAGAGCTCACAGAGTTCCTGTAATATGTCCCTGTCCACCCTGTAGTGCTGTACAATCTCCAGCTCATGTAGCACCTGGAAGGTTACCCTGGGCCTGAACACTCTTATCCTTTTCAGCCTAGACCTATTGTCATTAGCACCAGCAGTATTGACTTCAGCCTCTAGCACATGCAGACGTAGAATAGCTACAGCAGCCCCTAGCATTATCTCAGTTAAAAGTTCCATGTCTCTACTCCAATGGTCTTAAATATAGAGGAAAAATCAGAATGTAGACTTTAAGCATCTTGAGTAAGTCCGCCATTTGGGATTGGCTAATTAAGATAGAATTCACCTGCTTAGGATATAATTAACATGATTTAAGGGTTCTTCTTCAGTGTGCAGTAGTGCGCTATGCACACTGATGTGCAGCAGAATGCAGCTGGGAATAACTAAGGTAAGGCATGTAAATGTTTTTATTTACATCCCTCTTGTCATCGAACATACAGAAAATGGTAAATCATGCTACTTACACTTCATTTGTATAAGCTGTGATGTCAGAACAGCATGAGAAAAGTTGCCATACCCTGTACTTCCATCCAGGGCCATCTGCATGTCAGTCCAACACCTAGGACATGGCACCACAGGACTAGTACTGTAAAAGCCTATAACTGGAGGATATCACCAGAGCACGGTCCTGCTTACCTGGTTTGCTTGATGCCTAGCAGTGCTCAACAATATTGATTGAATGCATCTGGTTTCTATTTTGGATGTCTAGCACATTTGATATGTGGGTTGTCTGCTCACGCATGCAAGGTATGCATCGCCATAACCATTTGCACAAAGTGGCGCACTGTGCAATCACATGCAATACACCCAAAAAACAACAAAGTTACCTGACACTCCCCAATGTCATCGACATCCATGGGAAACATAAACACCACATAGGAGCTTACATAAAGTGAACAGCCCTACACAGTTCCTGCTTTTTGTGATTCACCAAATCCACTGCTTTTTGCACTTATTTGCATAATATCCATGCCAAAAGCCTAGAAGCTACATGGTCAGTAGCTGTGTAAGCTGGGCAACAGCACAAGAGCATTACTTTAAAGACACAGGGCATGGTATTACTGTACCTATTTTGGCACTACATTATACTTCTCTTTTCAATCACGCTTCCATTATTTATATTTAAAATCTTATGTGGCAAGTGCCGCACTGTGCAAACATATGGTTAAAAAAATATTTTAAATGTATACTATTTTGGCATATACCCCTGATGCTTTTGGACATCCACAGTGTATACATCAGCCATTATATGTGTGATGTTACCTTCTCATGGCCATTCTGTCTATAAATCTGGAGTTTTACATGCCCTTGATTCTGTGTAGACTCCTGTTCTGCATACACTACCAACATGGACAAGGAGCCTATACAGTTCTACTGAAGGCTGTTGAATCACTCCACTGTGTTGTCACTTCATTACCATACATTTCAGCTTCTTATGCTGAAATTTGCATTCCACAGTTTCTGTAATTGTGTGTGAGCACACATGATTGCATGCCACTGCACGGAGCTTACTGAATCTAAAACTCGCTGCTCATGTGTTCGAGTTGCACAGCAATGTGCACACAGAAAAAAATGGCCATTTAGCTTTATTGAATGAATTTGCACATAAGTCTTTATAACTATGCACTATATATTTGTAATGTTTAATGAACAGATCATGTATCTTTAATTATACATTGCTGTTAACATACATTTATATTGATTCCAAAAATTATCACATTTGATAGCACATTTTATGTAGCTCCATGTTGGGGGTGTTGCTGAATATAAAAGGGTTATCAAAACATTGAAGTATGTTTGTGAATGTCCTTTCCTTTTTTTTATCTTTGGGTATTTATATATAAACTTTCTAAATGTTCTTATATGTTGATTATGTCACTAGAATTTGTTGGATAATTGGCATTTTTAAATAAATATTTCTTTAACAGACATTTAATATTGTTATTTGTTTATTTATTTATCTATTTATTAACCAGGTTAGTCCAACTGAGTTTGTAAACAAACCCATTTTCAGTGGAGACCGGAGGGGAAAAGCCCCAGCAAAGATAAGTAAAGATAAAGTGACAATATACAAATATTAAATAACAATCACAATACAAAATAATTGTAAAAAGAAAAGGTCATTAGCTATTTGTATTGCATTGATAGTAAGCAACCCATTTTCAGTGGTGACTCAAGGGGAAAGAGCCCCAGCAAACATAAGCAAAGATAAACATACAGGACAAAGACTATTAAAAATAACAATGCAAATACAAAATTAATTATAAAGAGAAAAACAAAAGAAAAAAATTATGAAGATTAAGGATTGCACTGATAGCAGTGGTCTAAAATTTACTACATATGAGAGTAAAAACAAAAAGATAGCCATTGTTCAAAAGAAAAACAATGTATAGACATCATAGCCAGCCTTAGGCATAGGCCAACTAAGCGGCCGCCTAGGGCACCGCTGTAACAGGGGCACTTTTCCAATATTTTCTGGTATAGTTAGACCAGGATGGGGGCACCAGGTGGTGTCGTGGGGGGTGCCGTGCAGCCCTTTTGCCTAGGGCACCAGTTGACCTAAGGCCACTCCTGTTAGACATTGATAGGAAGTGGGGGGGGGAATAAATAGTGTGGTGAATGGGAGGGGGAGAGAAAGGAGGGGGCAATAGTAGGGCTATAGTAGTAGAGCTGAGAATTTAGAAGGTTAGTTTAAGCAGAAGTTACTAACAGAGAAAGAAAGTTAGGAGATGCAACAGGTTATACACTAGGTCAGACTAAGACTACGTGTGGTCAAGTCAACGGCATAATTTCAAGTTTAATAGGTGGAATTTAAGCTCCTCTTTATTATTTATTTTAGTTATTGTAGTCATTATTATTCATATTGATAGATAGACATTATAGAGACTATAGTCATTATTATTCATTTTAGTTATTGAGGATTTATATATGTTGTATAGTGATATTTTTCCTATATGAAACCAAGAGCTTTCATGCATTTTTCCCAGCTTGCTGAATAATCAAAATGTAATCATAAAACTGCTGTTTCAACATCTGAAGATATATTGTATATTCCTAGTTTCGAAACCTATGTTCTATCATCTTTTTATTCTCTTACTAAATATCCTAAAGCAGTTCTAGGTTTTTTGGGGTGCCATAAGAACTGCAAGCAAATAGCATTACATTGTTTAAAGTGTTCTTCAAAAATCTAAAGAAGTTGTCTGTGTAATGTATAGTATTTTGACTAAAAATAAAATTTTAATTGCAATCAACCTATCCTCTACAGAAAAGAATAGTTCATTCCATTTATTGTTCTAATATTGGGGGGATTCAATAAAGCTTACACGATCACTTTTTGACCATGTGTGCATCGTGGCACTAGACACATATGGCTGCAAGTAGTTTTAGATTCAGTAAACTCCGCATAGCAGTGTACACTCACAGGAAAATGCAGAAACTTCTATAGCATGCAGATTTCAGCATAAGTAGCTGAGTTGTATGCTAATGAAACAAATCAACATGGTGGAGTGATTCAACAAGCTGTAAAGCAACTGTGTAGACTCCATGCTTGTCTTGGACATGTGTTTAAAATTTTTCCAAATACAGCCATGGAAAAGAGTCTACACAGAAACAAGAGCAAGTAAAAGTCCATAGATTTGTTTAGAAGAGACCGTAAAATGTAACGTCACACATATTATGACATTATCAGACATGGTGGATGCTAGAAAATTAGATTAAAAATAGCAACAATTCCTTTTTAAGTGCCATGATATAAATGCAGCTTTGCTCCCCTACCGCAAAAGTGTAGACCCCATGAAACACTTTCCATACTGTCATGTAAGCATATGAAGTATGTATCTCATGGAATACAGTCAAATTATATCAAAACCTGCATTCTTCTGTGCAGATGGAGTATATACCACAGTAATACCCTCCCTTGAGAGCACAACATTGGGATCCCTTTCAATTTCACTGCCTACATGGCTACCAATGGTGTAGATTCAGGTGTCTCAGCATGTTGAAGATGCAAATGAAGTCAAAACTCATTAGAATTCCTGAATCCCAAAAAATCATAACTGTATACGGAAGTTCACTTTGCATAGGCATTTCCACAGTGTTTGTTTTGAATGCATGGCAACAGTGAATGATGACACCGGGGGTGATGTGTCAGTTTACACTTACAGAGATGTACATGTAGGTCTGTGAAGTGTAAAAGTGCATGTAAGCAGTGCACAATTCACAAGTTCTGTTTCATCCTCGTTATTGTTTGTTAAAATGTATCATCTCTGTCTGCTTTAAATTTAAATTTATTTTTTAATTTTTGTACTTGTTTGTGCAATGTTGTGCTTAGCACAACCATGGGAAATGGAGGAGTGGATGGGAGGTTTCTTGGTGCTTGTCACATAACTATTCCTGTAGCAGTATGTGCATAGGGTCTGCAACCTTTCCTCCATTTCTTGAGCTGCAAGTTTGTGCAATATCATAGGGACAGAGAAAAGTAATAACAAGATGACCTGTGTTTACCTTATTTCAGAGTTGCTGCCTACAGTGGTGGGTAGGTGTGCATTGCACGGTAATGAACACCAAAGGACTTGATGTATTCAGTAAAGCAGCAGATGTTTTTCATACGTGCTAATTACAACATAGGCAGGTGATTTTCAGTACAGTGGAGCTATTCAACAAGCTATAAAGCATCCATGCAGCCTCCATTCTGTTTTTTTCCTGAATACTTCAGTGCCATGGGGGTAGACACAAGTAGATTCTAGACCTGAAATAAAATTCTGTCAACTGCTGCATTTGTAAAGTAAGTCCTGAACCTAGGCTGTATTCTTTAACAATATTGTGGCATATCCTTGTACTTCTTAACTTGGTGTAATAGTGAAGTAAATAGTGGTGGTTTGTACAGAAAGTACCTTAGCTGACAGCAGACACTTATTTTTCTTACATGTGTCCATTATTAAGTTTTTTTTCTTATTTTTCTTGTTTTTAATTGCACTTTTTGCAGGTGTGCTGCATAGGGAAAACAGTAGAAGCGGAGAATGGCTGTGTTTATCTGGTTTTCGCAGAGTGTGGTGGACCATCCATGAAACAGATGGCCAAAAATAAAAACCAGATACATTCAATTAATGCCTTTGGCCATCATGATAACCTGGCCTAGAGTACAGATGTTACTTGGCTCTAGTACAGAGTGGCCAACCTTTGTTTTACTGCTGTGACATTGCAGATTACAGCAATGAAGGACAACGTAGATAATGATGTCCTCAACATTCTTATGGCAACAGGTGCAAGTGTAGAACTGCTGTACACATAGTCCTGGGTTCAATTACAGTGCATTCCATATAGTATTACTTTTACTAAAAAAGTAATCTAGGTGTTATTACATTTGTGACAAAATGTATGACTGCAGGTATACTGTGTACTACAGTCCTGTAATTTTATTCTTGCTATCTGGACCAGCATGGTTTTCACTTTTGTGAAAAACACATACACAACTACCTATACATGGAATTGCTTTCCACTGTTGCATTCCTCTTGGCAGAAATTAGCAATGCAGCTTGCATTTGCTCACTGCTTACCTAGTCACAAACAAGTGTAACTCACATTTGTGTACACTTTCTTAACTATTGCACAAATTCACTGCTCACTGCACTACGGAACTGTATATGTCATGCTTCTTTACTGGTCTTTATTGTCCATTTCCTTTGTAGAACATAAAAGTACATGTGGAAACATTGCAAATTGAGGGCACATTCTAAGTATATGTTATATATTCACAATACATACATGTGTTGTCTCTCCCCACCCCAAGCAGTACAACCCTGGTGTCTCAGTATTTTTTTACACACATATATCAATCGCACCACAAAGTGTAATATATAATGTTGTGTGTACCCTCATGGACATGGCCAGTCAGTGGTGCTGACAGCCTTGCTCTGCTAAACCCAAACAACCAATTATACTTAATAAGGGTATTTGTGTTTTTAAACAGCTAAGCTACTACACAGCTAGCGCTATTAGCTGGCCTCATATGAACCTATGATTCTATGTGCCTAGACAAGCCTACCAACCTGTTGTCCCCCACATGGCTGGCTGATGGAATCTACTATAAGTTCACCTACTACCATGTAAAAGTTAGCATGGTGCTGTGGTGCTTGCATAAAGTACTGTGTTTTATAGTTTGTGTACTTAAGTAGGTGTTCTGTTCTCACAGCAGTCAACTGGGAGTGTGTAAGCTGGTACTTGACATTACAGGGTGCATTTTACACCAGCATGTGGGACACTGTTATTACCATATGCTCAACAGACAATGCTGATGTCATCAGCTACATCAGATTATTGCATATAGTCATCCCACCAGGGCATGCTCAGACACTGGCCTGGATCCAGGCAGACATCACCTTAGGTACATAGGTTTATAGGAGGTTACTAGGCTATTGGCCCTAGAGACTATATAAGCCTAGCCATGTTATACCCTTGTTCCCTTATTGACCAGGTTATCTGGTCTATATTTGCAGTGCAAGTCTATGATCAGCACTGACTACCCTTATCCAAGAGGTGACATCCCCAGGGTAAATTTACAGTCTCCCATCCAGTTGGCTAAGTTATACTTAAATAGGGTCATTGAGGAGCTTTGTTTTATGTGAATTGGGAGTTTGTTCCAGAGGAGTGGCAATCTCTGGGAGACATATCTGCTTCTCCAGCATTTCCTGTTAATGTTACAGGCTAGGATAAGATCCCTAGAATGAGTGAATCTTGTCCCACGTGACTTGTAGATGTGCAGCATTTCCAATAGGGCAGGGTCCGAGACTGCTCTGTTGGCCAGGTACAAGTTGCCTCTCAGCAACCTATAGGATACAGAGTACAGTGACGGGGCCTTCAGTCTGTCCATGGAGGTCATGTTGAAAGCCCTCAATTTTCTTGATGAGAAACCTCTGAGGTCTCTCCAGCTGCTGCAGGTGTCTGGTGAGGTACATACTGAAGAGACCATTGCACTCTATTAGTGGTTTGATGAGGGATGAGTACAGGGGAGTTATAACATCCTGATGCTGTTACTTATGAAATGTGCAACACAAAAGGCCTTTCTTACTACTGTGGACACATAGTGAGTGAAGTCAGGGTTCCTATCTGTCACTTTCGTGTCTAGGACATGAATAAAGTCTTTGTGGGTTCTGTTCAAGCAGCTTTATTTTATACAAACACATCACTATAAAGGCTTATTGAATCTAACTTAAGTAACATATATACAAACTAACAATTGTAATGATGCATGCTCTATCTCTGGCTGCTCCTTAAAAATGGCACTAGGGTTTGCATGTGTGTGGAATATATGCACATGCATGTACAGCCTTGCATGCTTCTTAAAGGTCTAGCACACACTTTACACTATGATCTACACTACCAGACTGTGTTCCCAAATCTGTCACTGCAGGTTTGAGCTAAGGGGGAGTGCTGTTAATACTGTAATTTGCAGGGATGGCTGCTGTGCAAAAAGGGATGATAATGCAATTGTTTTGTGTTTAGTTTTTGTCTATGGCTTTGGCACCAATCATTTGTCTGTGTAAGTCCTTTTTGTAGTATGTCAACATCATTGGGGGAACTCATTGATTGCACCCAGTTTTTAGTCATTGACAAACTTGGAAAGCCACAGGTCATCTATGTTTGCCTGGTCTTCTTTGAAATAGATTCAAAACAGTAGGGAGCCTATCGCAGAACCCTCTGGTATCTTTTTTTCCAAATTGCTCTTGTTTCTACCTGCAAATCCTGATATTTTATGAATATGTGTGTGTGTCTCTCTCTCTCTGTATGCAAAACACTGTAGTCACTAGGTGTAGTGATTTCAATGATCAATGCTACTTTTGCCTTTTTTTCATGGACCACTATATCTGATTTTCTTGCATCTTTCTTTTGAACTGTTGATAATGGGTGATCCCATGTGATATAGACTTAATTTTGTATTATGCTTTGTGGCTAATGTTTCTAGTATTTTTCAGCTACATCAGTATTATGTTTGCACAATCCTCAGTGCAATAGTCTTGCCACATTATTATGCCTTTCAGTATACAGGTCCTTCTACCATTAGTATATCACAACCAACAATGAGGTGTACAACTGTTTCCAATTCTGTTTTACAAAACCTACATTTGTCTGTTTCTCCCACATGTTCAATGGACTTTGTGTATGTAGCCCACTATCTTGGGTGCCAATATTAACTTTTCATCTTTTGGTTTGAATTCGAATCTCCTTTACCATTCATGTATTCGATCCTGATCAACATGAGGTTCTTCCTGGAGTTCTCTATACTTGCAGCTATATTTATGCATTTTCTAATTTTCTTGCCTTCTCATCTGATCCTTTACCTTATATTATTTCTTTTGCTTTTTTGCACATTCAGTTGCTGCCTGATTTCTATCTGCTTCTGTTTTGATTTCAATTTCTGCTTGATGCAGATATGCTTCCGTTAGACTAAGAAGGGACACCATCTTAGATTTACTCTCCTCATGCTTCAAAACATTCACTATGTCTTGTGTGGTCAGCAGTTATATATGCAGTCCCACAATTGCAGATCTATACATGTAATCAATTTCAAGGAGGCCTATACCTCCTTCAGAATGGGGAATATATAATATTGGTATGCATTGAGTTTTATAAATCACTTGATGAGCATGAAGTATCCTTCTTGTTTTCCTGTTCTAATCTATCTAGCACCTTTGTGGCCGGTCAGTCTCTCCAAAACTGTAAGTTAGGACAGGAAGAGCAAATTGGTTTATAGCTTGAATTTTGTTCCTTGATGTCAACACTGTTTTCATGATTAATGCAAGTCTTCTAAAATATTCCTTACTAAGTTTTATTTGCATTTGTTCATGTTTTATTGCTGATCCTTCATCAATTCCAAAATATTTATATACTGTCTATTGCTCAAGTTCTTTTATATCATATTCTTGTCCCAAACTGATGTTTTCTTGGTGCTGCAGATTTCCTGCTTTAAAGGTTGCTTTTGCACATTTATCAAGCCCAAATGACATTCTTATATCATCTGAAAAGTTTTGACCACTTGTAGTTGTGTGTTCCATTCCTCATTTGATGAGCCATACAGTTTTAAATCATTGACAAAGAGAAGATGAGAAGTCTTTACATGTTGTTCCTTTCTGGGAGCCAAATTATAGCCATTACCTAATCTATTAAGCAGACAGCTTAATGAGTTAAGGGCAAGGCAAAAGAGAAACAGTGACTGACAGTCACCCTGGAATATCCCCTTTAGATTGTTATTCATGCAATAATAATAATTTGCCCTTTATCATGGCTTAACTGCAAAGTGGCTTGCCACTGTTTCATGGTCACTGTGATGTAGTTTATCAGTATAGGGTGTACCTTATATATTTTTAAGCACTCTTTTATCCATATATGTGGGATACTGTCAAATGCTTTTTTGTAGTCAGTCCATGCCATACTTAGATTATTCCCCTTTTTACAGTTCTCCACTAGGACTTTATTTAATAACAGATGATTCTTTGTTTCATATGACTTTCTTTTATTGCCCTTTTGTTCTAGTGCCATAATTCAGTTTTCTCCTAAATGACTATAAACTCTGGTGGCATCAATTCCAGTGTAAAGTTTATATGTCATCTGAAAGCAAGTTACTGGTCTATAATTTTTAGGGTAGCTTGCAGGTTCACCATTAAGTAGGAGCATTGTTTTTCCTGTTGTTAGCCAAGTTGGTGTCTGTTCAGGGTACTCATATAAATAGTTCTTACTCATGGTTAAATATTCATGCAAAGATGTAAATACTTTTAAGCAGAAGTTGGGTACTGCATCTGGGCCTGTGGTTTTTCCATTTAGAAGCTTTTCAGCTTTTCCTAACTTTGTTTCAGTCTCTTTGGCTGTCACTTCATTCCATTTAATATCCTGTACCTTTGAACTTCTTATTCTTTCTTTTACTTCTTCTGTCCGTTTAGCATATTTGTTATGTTCCACAGGATCTTCATAAATACTTCTCCAAATGTATCTATTTTTTGTGGTCTTTCAATTCCTTTTATCTTGTTTCCAGTTCTCTATAAAAATTTTTCAGGTCATCAACAAATTGCTTATTTTGTACTTTTCCTTTATATTTATCTGTATATATTTTAAGTTTTCCTGAGTGTGCTGATATTTTTAGTTTATTATTTGCGATAGTGCAGCTGCGTAAATTTTTCAATGATGACTAAGTGGGGGATTGTGTCAAAAGCCTTGCCTAAGTCTGGACAGGCTATATGTATCATTTTGCTTTCATCCACATCTTTGATGACATTCTTGAAAAAGTCCATCAGATTTAATAAGCATGATCTACCCTTAACAAATCTAAATTGGGTCAAATCAAAAGTTTGAAGGTCACCTATGTCTTTGTTGATAAGGTTTATAATTATTCTCTCCATGGCCAGGAGATACGGCTGGTTAGGCCTATGGTTCTATAGTTCCCAGGGTCAGTTGATGGACCCCCTTTGTGCAATGGAATTACTGTTGCTGTTTTCCACTCTGCTGGGACAAAGTCAATACTTAGACTGTGGTTGAAGAGAGTGCCAAGTGGTTCTGCTAGGTCCTATTTTAGACCATTTTGTAGACAGACTGGGATGTTATCCGCTCATAGAGCCTGTGTATTTGGTCATGAAGAGTGCAAGTATGACCTACTCTTTGGCAATACTAGCTAGAAGACTAGTGACAGATATGTTTTTTGGTATCAGAACAAAAAATCCCAGGCACTCACGGTTGTAGGCAACAAAAGCATAAATCCAGTAAGTCCAATGATAAACCAAGTAGCACAATTATAGAGAAAAAAAGTTTAATAGTAAGTGCTTTCGCAGTTCAGGTGACCTCTTCTTCAGACTACAAAGAAATACAGTGTATTAACATGTTTAAATAGTAAAACGCAATCAATCATAATCAATTAATTATCTCTTGTTAAAATTTTTTAAGTAATATACTCATAAAACCAATAAAAACATTTTCATTAAAAAAGCAGTTCAGCTACATGTCAGTGTTTAAGTGCATGTCCTTTTAAAAAAGGTTTAAAAGACACTTTACTGTTTAAGCCAGGTGTTTTATCTGCTTTAAAAAATATTATCCATTTTTGCTCATTGGCTTCTGTAAAGTTCCTTATATCACCGCTCCTCATATTAGTTTGCATACTTTCTAGAACAAAAAACTTAAAGCAATATTCATCTCCCTTTTCTATGACATGGTGTGCCAAGGCATTTTCTAGCTTTCGGTTTTTAATGTCTCTAAAGTGCTCCAATATCCTTTCTCTTAAGGTGCTGTTAGTCTTACCAATATAGTACATAAACATATTGTGCAAAAACTAAAATAAATTATGTTCTTAGTTGAGCAATCAGCAAAGAAGTTAAAATCAATTTTCGTACCAAACTGGTGATGTGTAAACTGTCTGCCACTAAAGAAATGTTTGCATGCTGAGCATCCTCTACAAGGATAGGTTCCCTGTCTATCCGAGTATAACATATTTATTTCCTGACTGGCTTTATAACATAAGTGCCTTTTCAAAGATTTATTGTTAATAAAAGAAAAAACTGGGTGGATTAGTAATGTCATCTCTTAGTTCAGCTATTGTAGTAAGGATGTAAACATGTGGGAGAAACAGACAAATGTAGGTTTTATAAAACAGAATTGGAAACAGTTGTACACCTCGTTGTTGGTTGTGATATACTAATGGTAGAAGGACCTGTATACTGAAAGGCATAATAATGTGGCAAGACTATTGCACTGAGGATTGTGCAAACATAATACTGATGCGCCTTTACAATGATGATACACAACTGAATTTAGCCCTCTTGAATCTTAAACAAGAATTATTAGGAAGGGGCTATAAGGAGAGGGACATCATAAAGTGTATAAAAGAAGCATGGACATGTAGACAGGACAGATGTAAACCATATTATAGTCGAGGTAATGTCATGGATGAGGAAAATGTGATGGTATCAGAAGGAATAATCACACTACAAATAATAATTTAAGAGTAACATTGCCTTACTCTAGCACTGAAGGTACCTTCTGTGATATTATACAATGAAACTGGAACATCCTTACTACAACAGATGAACTAAAAGGTGACATTACTAATCAGCCCAGTTTTTCTTTTATTAACAATAAATCTTTGAAAAGGCCCTTATGTTACAAAGCCAGTCAGGAAAGAAATACGTTATACTCAGATGGGCAGGGTACCTATCCTTGTAGAGGATGCTCAGCATGCAAACATATCTTTAGTGGCAGACAGTTTACACATCACCAGTTTGGTACGAAAATTGATTTTAATTTCTATGCCAATTGCATAACTAGGAATATAATTTATTTTTTTAGTTTTTGCACTATATGTTTTATGAACTATATTAGTAAGACTAACTACACCTTAAGAGAAAGGATATTGGAGCACTTTAGAGACATTAAAAACCGAAAGCTAGAAAACGCCTTTGCACACCATGTCATAGAAAAGGGAGATGAACACTGCTTTAAGTTTTTTGTTCTAGAAATTATACAAACTAATATGAGGGGTGGTGATATCAGGAACATTACAGAAGCCAATGAGCAAAAATGGATAATAATTTTTAAAGCAGATAAACCACCTGGCTTAAACAGTAAAGTGTCCCTTAAATCTTTCCTAAAAGGACATGCACTTAAACACTGACATGTAGCTGAACTGTTTTTTTTAATGAAAATGTTTTTATTGTTTTTAGGAGTATATTATTTAAAAAAAAATTAACAAGAGATAATGAATTGATTGTGATTGATGGCATTTTTACTATTTAAACATGTTAATACACTACATTTCTTTGTAGTCTGAAGACAAGGTCACCTAAACCATGAAAGTGCTTACTATTAAACTTTTTTTCTCTATAATTGTGCTACTTGGCTTATCATTGGACTTACTGGATTTTTTTGCTTATTTCTTTTATTGCCTACAACCGTGAGTGCCTGGGAATTTTTGTTCTGAAACTTCATTTTATTATTCATGGTCACTTTTTTCCTTGTGTTTGGAGTTTTGACTGCATATATGTTTTGTGGTATGTCTGGTGAGGACAGGGGAATGACGTTCACACCAGTCTGTCTGCTACCAGGCAGGCAATGTCTTCACAGTCAGTATGAGTGGTACCGTCCACTACTAGTTTGTCACAAAGTTGGGTCTTCCCATTTAGATTTCTGACATAGCTAAAGAATGCCTCGTGATTATCTTTAGCTAGGGATGCTAGTTTAGCTTTGTAATTACTTTTAGGGGAATTTACAGGATATCCAGTTTACTTGTTCAAGCTGTGAAGGGTGTCCTTCCTCTGCTGAGTCATTTTTTTCTTGTTCTTAGATATTAGCTTATTCTAATTGTTGTATAACCTATTTATGATTGATACCCACTAGGGTGGCTTGTTTTTTTGTGACGACCTTGTTTTGATCCATTCAGTTATTGCTGAGTCTATGCATTTGTATAGGAGTTTATACAGGGCATTTGTGTACACATCTGTATAGCAGCAATTGTTGACAGTGGTAGCAGAAGGTTACAACTATTTATGGCATTGTTTAGGAGGCTATAGTTTTCTTTGAAGAAATTTTCATCCTATTTGTGCTTGAAGGGGATCAGGTATGATCGTTCATTCGAAAGGGACTGAATTATGATCAGACCTTACCAGGGAGGGCAACAAACATGGGGTATTGCAGAGACCCATATGTTGGTAAGTACTAAGTCTAGGACACTAGAGACCCTTGTGGGGGTGCAGACTATCTGTTCCAGAGCATTTGTATTAACAAAGAGCAGTGACTGAGACTTAGTTGAGAGCACCCCTGCATTACCAGCCTATATCTCATACCACACTTTTTGGCCACCTAACCTGGACTGGAACCTGGACTGGAACACCAAAGGTGGAGGTGTGTCCATATTCATTAAGGATATCTACACCTCCAGGCTATTTGATCAGCATAATGTATTTGAGGTTATCCAAGTGCTACTAACTCTGGGCAAAACTGCAATCCAAATTGTAGCTTGGTACAGATCCCCCACCATGCCCCAGGATTACCACTCCTCTTTTCTTGATATACTGAAAAATATTAGGGTTCAACCAAGCACACTAATAATGGGCGATTTCAACTACCCCACCATTAACTGCGAAAACTACTCATGTACCAACTCCTTCGCTCAACGCTTTCTGGAATTCATAAATTCCAATGCCCTGGATCAACTTATCCACACCCCCACCATGGGCAATAATATCCTAGACCTAGTCATTGCCAACATGAGTGACCAGTGTTCCACACCTGAAGTCATCTCCTCATTGGACAGATCCGACCATAAGCTAATCACCCTTGATATCCACATCCCACCCCCACCCCCCATTAAGGAAACCATGGAAAAACATTTCTCCTAAGCCAACTTCATGCATCTTAAGAGAGAAGAGTCGAACTTCATGACACCTAAGCAGATGGACAATACAGTTGGACTGCTGAATCCTACACAAATGCAAACTATAAGCACTTACACGAGTGCATGGATCATGCCATCCCAAACAGAACCAAGACACTATCCTCCAAAAAAAGGAAGCCAATCTGGTGGTGTCCTGCCATAAACAAACTCTACAACAGAAGGGAGAAACTGTTGCAAATGAGAGTAAAATCCCATGAGTGGAGGAGCTCCCTGGTCAGCCTCCGTAAGAAACTGAGATCCCTTATAAGATCCTCCAAAGCTAGCTATGAAAACAAAATTGCCACTGATTCTAGGGACAACCACAAAGCATTCTATAGCTATGTCAAGAATCTCAATGGCAACACCCAGATCTGCTCTGAGTTACAGCACAACAGCACAAAGATTATAGAACCAACTGATATTGCCAACATCCTGGCAGATAGGTTTAGTACTAACTTTACCCATCTCAAACCCTAAAGGGCCCATATCTATACAGGAAGAATGCAGAGTCCCTGTAATCACAACTACACAGGTAAAATCTGCTCTCTCTAAAGCCAAAAACACAGCATCCATGGGACCAGACAACATCCCAGGTTGCGTTTTACATGAACTTCAGAATGAACTGGCTCCCCACCTAAGCACCATGTTCAATCATAGCCTCATGTCATGCTTTTTGCCTGCTGAATGGCACACAGCAACAGTTATCCCACTCCACAAAGGGGGAGCCACCACTGATCCTGGAAACTATTGCCCTACTAGCCTGATGAGCCTGGTCTGTGAGGCCATGGAATGTATCATCATGGAACTCATAAACAAAGACATTGGTAACCTCAAAACTCTGGACCCCACCCAGTTTGGGTTTGTAAAAGGCAGATCATGCCTTCTGAAGCTGATCGACTTCTTTGAGGCAGTCACCAAAGCTGTAGACCTCACCAAGACTTTTAACGCCATCCCCCATTCTGGAATTATAGCTAAACTCACTAAACTAGGTATAAGTCCCTACATCACAAGATGGGTTGCCAACTGGCTCACTGACAGAACCCACACTGTAAAAGTTGCAGACTCCAAATCTGACTTCAAACCAGTGGCAAGTGGAGTACCACAGGGTTCAGTCCTGGGACCTCTCCTGTTTGGTATCTACTTCTCTGACGTACAGGCTAACACAGAAGGCCTTTGGCTAATGAAGTTTGCAGATGACTGCAAACTAGAAGCCATAGTCGAGTCCCCAAATGATGTGGACATCCTACAGAAGGGCCTCACTGAGACAGATCCCTGGTGTCAGAGCCATGGCCTCAAGCACAATGCCAAAAAGTGCATTGTCATCCCCTTTGGTAAAAACTCTGTACCCATGAAATACCACATAGGCAGCAATCTACTTGTTGCTGAATGTGTGATAAGAGACCTTGGGACCCAGGTGGACAGTAGTCTCTCCTTTGATAAACACATCGCCACAGTAGTCAGGAAATCCTTCTATGTGACACACCTCATCACAAAAGGGTTCTCATCTAAGAAGAAAAAAGTGGTCATTGTTCCCCTCTACTTGACACACATTAGACCCATTATAGAGTACAAAACCCCTTTTGGAATGTACCTCACAAGACATCTGCAGCAGCTGGAAAGGCCACAGAAGTACCTCACAAAGAGCATTACTGGTCTCAAACAGATGCCCTACAATGACCGTCTCAAAAAACTCTAACTTTACTCCTTAGCATATCGCCTACTCCGAGATGATCTCTGCCTAACATATAAAGCTACGTCAAACCCAGAGCTGTTGGACATGCTACACCTAAAGAAATCCTAATTCCTCTGAGCTACATGCTCTAGGGACCTAAACCTTGTCACCACAATAAGAAGGACATGTTGGAGGGATAGATTCCTGTCCCAGAGACTTCCCATACTCTGGAACAAGCTACCCATCTATGTCAAGCAAAATTCCTCATTAGCGCTCTTCAAGAAAAATCTTGATGAGTGGATGGGAAATAGGAAATACACCCCGGGGATCACTTCTGTGGCTCTGCTCAACAGGGCACAGGAAAATAACTTTCTTGGGTGGCATAAGCCTGGGAACCTTGTTGGCTAGGCTTACTTAGGCCCTTGGTCTCATATCCTAGCACCTACCTATGAACCTATGAAGCTAAAGTCAAGGAGCCATAGAGTGAGCATGTTTATGCTCATATATGACTCCCGGTCAATGGAAAGATAGTTGAAATCACACATGACCATGTTTGGCTGCATAATGAGTGACTCAAGTAGGTCCAACTAGGCACAGTGGCTCTTGTGGTTCATGGTGGGGGACTATAGATAACAATGATATGGAAGGGGGTTTTACCTGAGTTAGTTGGATTAGAGTAGCTCTAAGGAGTCGTACTGTTTATTCAGTCTTGAAGTGTAGTTGTATTTAATGAATATGTATACACTTCTGCCTTTAGTTCTTTCATGCTTGTTTTGAGGTCTGAACATGAAAAAGGCATTGTAGCCTTGCATGGCTGGGGGATTCTCTGCAGCCTTGAACCAAGTCTGTGTGACTGTACACACATCGGCATCTTCCAAGGTAAGGACTGCTTCCAGTGAGTGCAGTTTCTGATTTAGGATCCTTGCATTGAGCAAAATAACTTGAGTCTGTCTCTAGTGGATTTTTTTTACGTCAGGAATTTAGTTGTTATGACATTGCCTAAAAAAGGAACTCTAGGGGAGGCAAGTACTTTTGCCAGTAACAGAAAGTAAAGAGGCGATAGGTGAAGACCATCTCTGGCAAAACAGCACAGTCTGTCGATCATATATTCCCAGGTGGAGAGATACTGGATCCCCCTGGATTGACACCAGAAGCTAAGCCAATTGTTGAAGTCAATCACTTTTTGTTTATATTGAGGCATCATCCTGAGTGAAGGTAGAATTCTGCTTATGGCTAGGGACATACCTGCCTGGGACACCTAGTCCGAGAGTTCAGTCATGTCTCTCTTTATGTAGTCTACTGACGTACGTCTCAAGTCATTCACTGCAACATGGACTATGACAGTGTCATAACAGTACTTGTTGTTGAAAGACTTGTGTGCATGTGTGATCTGATGGATCCTGGCACATGACAGGCAGATGACCATGACCTTCTCCTTTTCTAGCCTGGTGAGGGGGACATCTGTGTGTCTCTCTATGGAGTCACCTATGACAAAGTTTTTTGCATTAGGGGATTATTGGCTGAGACACTGTTGTGTGTATTATTATTATTATGTGTAGTGGATTCTGTTGGCTTTGCAATGTGTGCAGCAGGTTTGCACTTGGGAACTCCTTAGGTAAGCTTCTAACGAATACCTCTGCATATGTGGGGTAATGTCCTGTGAGCTGGTTATGTGCAAGAGGTGGTGTGTGTTTGTTGTTTGGTATCTGTTTTGTTATGTGAGAGAATTCATTCCAAATTCATAGCATAGCTACAGCTCTCACATGTTCTATTTGTTTGTTTTAAAACTAACTGATTGTCAGTATACATGAGGCAAGTGCTGCATTGCTTCAGGATGCCTATGTCAATCAAGCTGGCTGGAGAAATGGTGGGAAACTGTCTGTCCATTATGGCAGCCATATACCGTAGAAACTAGTGGGGAGTGGGCTAAATGGGCCAGGTTTTGCTGTAATACTAACAAAAACGGACTATTCCATGGAGGGCTAGGGGTAGAAATCTATCCCAATGCTTCACAATGCACAGCTGAGTTGCACGCAGGGTAGCAGTGAAATCTCTGAGCAGTTCCAGTAAACTGAGTGCAAACCTGCCCAAACACGACACTGAAATGAAAGCAAAGTTAAAATATTTTAAAAAGTAAACAAAGGGAAAGCCCAAGGTTGAACCTTATTTCACCAATCCCCAACCCAGATGGGTCCTTGGCTGCAAACTTCTGTTGTAAGAGTGCAGGTGGGCTTTCTTAATGTAAGATGGCTGGATTTAGTGCTCAAATTATACTAAACCGTCTAGATTCAGCAAGCCAGAGATCTAGCCTGTGGCATAAACTGCAGAAGTACTAGAAATTCAAAGTGCATACAATCACGATCACAACAGCAAAAAAAATAGTTTAAAAAGCAGCAATTTAGTAGAATACTCCCACAATAATATAGATCACAAACCTTCCTAGTATGAAATAACTGATCTAGTGCCCAAGTGCTTAAACCTGAACAAAGACACTTAGAATAGCAGGCACAATAAGTTTTCACCAGTAATTCCCAGCATAGATGAATTGTAGGCCCCATTCTCCTGCCACAGAAGTCTAGACCATATACCTTCTCAATGTAAAATGACTAGTTTGGAACCCAATTGCTTAAACCAGAACAAAGACACTTAGAACAACAGGCACAGTAAGCCTTCAACTAGCAATTCCCAGCTCAGAATGTCAGAGGCTACCCTCTCCACCCACAACAGTGTAGACTACAAACCTTCTCAATGTAAAACAATAGGCCTGAAGCCCAAATGCTTAAAACAAACCTAAGAGGCTTACAGTAACAGTTATAATGTAATCCAGTACAAGACAGATTAAACTGAAAAGTCTTTTATCTATCCAAATACATCATAGCACGGTTAGTAGGCCCTTTGATACCTTGATGAGAAAGCCCTGTGGTCTGTCCAGCTGCTGCATGTGTCTGGTGAGGTTCATGCAAAAGAGAGCATTATACTGTAACACTGTTCTGATAAATTTGACTACAGTGCTGTCATGCAATCCTGACATCTGAATGCAATGGCATGTCTTATGATGTACACCATTCATATGTACTGGAAAACCATTAAAGAGAAAAGTTAGAAAGTATTGAGACACATTGCAGTTCTTGACTTGACAACCATTTCAAGAAAATACATTAGAAAGTATTGACATGATGATGGTATCCACTGTATAACTTGGCAAGGCAAATATAATTGACAGGTACAATTATCAGTTCAACAACACAAATGCCGATATACTAGGCACTAATTCAGCTATGCACCCTGTGCATCTGACACAAAGCTTTTGTATTCCTGCATCCAAAAGACAGAAAACAGGGATATGGCAGAGTTGTCATCACTTTCCCAGGGTGTTGTGTGGGGGGCAGGAGGTCTAGGCTGACACAAAAGGTTGGTGAGTGTGTGTGTGAGTAAGAAAGGGAAATAGGCAGGCTGAACCATGTAACTGTTGTATGTGTGCATCTGTAGGGGTCCTCCAGGTGAAATTAGTGTGTGTATGTCTGCATGAACACAGCCAAGCTCAACACTAGCTCTACATCTTGGTATGTTGGGCAGATGTGAGCTGTGCATGGTAGAATTGGCAGTTCATCATTGTCACCCCTGACCACAAGAATTGCCTCTGCCAGGAGTTGCACTTGCACTCTCACATCTAAGGTCAGATGCAGTACTACTACCTGAGTGCGACTGATGTCTTCTGGATATGCTCCCTTCACATGAATGCCCAGGACCATGACCCCATGGGCTGCCATGTCTGGGTGTGGACAGCATACCTACTGATGGACCAGTGGAAGTACTGCCACTATGGGAGCTTGATTGGGCATGACCACATTGGCTATCAGCAAATGTTGTGCCTGACCTACACTCATGAGGTTGACGTTCCCCTACCAGAAGATATTCCATCACAGACACTGCTCATTCCATGACATGCAATGTGTCATTCATCAGATCCTGTGAATTGGCAACATGGTGGAGGCAGTCATGCATGTCAGCTAGTGCCACATCTACAACCCTGAAAATTTGTCTGGAACACCTTTCTGAATGTGTCTTTGCCTCCATGACAGCCCTAAACATTGCATGCCGTGGAAAGAGACATCTGCACCAAGTGGAGGAGGGGCAGCAGGCTCCCTCATAGCACCCCCTATCAACTCTCTTGCATGGCACCTCGTCAACACTTTGGCTACTGCCAGACTCAACAGCAATGAAGCTGCAGTAGTGATACTTCCCTGCTCAAAGTCCTCACCCTCCACCTGTCCTATATCTGTGGGAACAGTAGACTGGGTAGCCAGAGGCCTACTGGCTGTGTTCAGAGAAAATGAAGGGGAAGGCTGGATGTTAACATCTGTGTCAGATTCAACCTCTGCATCCCCCGACTGTGCCTCAGTTTTGACCCCATCATCATCAGTGTCTGATGAGACACTGACATTAGGTGACACAAGGCTCACACTCCCACTGTCATGATCACTCATGATAAAAAGCATGAAACTCAAGCATACATTAATACTTGAACTACTATGGTGCAATATGCTAAACAACTTACAGTGCTGCCACTGTTACAGACAGTACAGCAATACACACAATAGGCCTAAAATGACACATTATGATATTTCTTTAAATTGATCAGTAGTACTGACATAAATTTATTTGGCTTACCATCTGCAGGAGACATATATCGCTGGATTCCTGTGGTCCTGAAATAAGTTAGGCAAGAGGTAAGGGCAACATCATCACATTTAACAGTAAGACAGGGGATACTACATGTACTCCTCTATATCTGCATTAACTGTACATTCAACAAGAACATGGTTGACATCTCCAAACTAAGCTTATCACTGTAGCAATCTTCACTCCCCCCCACCAAAAAAAAAGATGTAACACAAAAGTACATTTTATTTCAATTGTTTTACTATACAACAGTATTCAACTGGTCATATAACAAAGCATAGGTGGAAGCTCCTCCTGGGACTCAGAAGGAGTGGCGCCCATGTTAATGACATGCTGTGGTCCACTTTGCTGTGAGCTGTCATGTTGGAGGACATTCACCAGGAACTCTTCATTGGTGGTGAGAAGTGGCTCTGTAGGATGTTCACCCCGGTTACCCTTTGGTCTTGAGCAATAGCAGCTGCTCATCTCTGTGCAGAGTTAATAATGTCAGTGGCCCTGTGGAGCACCTGTTCGTATGTCTGACTGTTGACCCCCACAGAACTGATGTTGGCAACAATCTGCTGCCATACACATGGCCTTTCTTTCATATTGGACTGACCCCTTCCCAGCAGAAATGCCCCATGTTGACAGAGACCAACAGCAATTATATTGTTCTCTGATTCACTGAAAGGCGGGGGGGGGGGTCTCCACCTCTTTGACATTTTGTGTCCTAAAAGACAGAATGATAATACACATAAGTATCACATAACTACAAAGTAACCATTTCCAGATAAAATATTAAAGGTAGACAGTCAATAGTCCCCACTGGAAAAACATAAAACAGTCTACAAATGTGAAATGCTAACAACAGGCAGGATGAAAAACAAGGAGAGTGGAAAAAGCAACATATTCTTGTATGTTCTATAGCAGTAACTCAAATGCGTTCCCCCCAAAAGAACAGTACCTTCTAGTCTGTGACATAATAGTAACTTTTCTGTGTTTCCCCCACCCATAAAAGAACAGGCACATGAACCATTTTAATAATAAAACATCTTTAAAATGCTAAATGTGCTTTCAAAGGACCTGTCCCTGAAACATATGTACATATGTATCACACAGCTTTCTATTTTCATGTATTGTCAATCATGTCTACCTCTGAAATGGCTTGTCAAACATGGCCATGCCATCAGCATGCTTCTAACTAATGCATACAGATAAAAGTGCAAAAGCCTTTCTTCACATTATTCATTATTATATTCCAGCATATGAATTATGTAAGTAACAAAATGGGTGCATACCTCCTGGAGTTCAATACTCCTCTGTAAAGATATCTTTGGAACAAATTGACTTTTGTGAAGTCCTGAAAACATGTAGCAAGTGTCCTCATCATCAGTATGGCTAGCTACACATTTACCTCTTTACACTGCAGTAGATTATTAATGGATTGCATCTGACTTAGCCCGTGCTTCAGAGATGCTAATTACAGCATAAGCAGCTGAATTATATGCTAATCAACAAATCTGGTGGAGCTATTCAACAAGTTATAAAGCAACCATGTAGACTCCAAGCTGGCTTTCCTTTGGATTTCAAAAGTAGTGAAGTACAGACATAGAAAGTCTGTACAGACAGAATGTCAGGACTGCTGCTGCTTAACTCCATTTATACGTGCTGCAAACTGCAGGCAATGCTGCTGCTGCTGCCAATAGGCCTCGGCCAAGATGGAGAAGAATTTTTACACCACATTTAGCTTAGCACAACATACACAACAATGACATTGTAGAGTGCTACAGGGTGGACAGCGACACAATACAAGAACTCTGAAAGTCCAATCCACACAACAAAAATGACCAAGAACTATAAACACATAAGTCACAAGGGTGAAGCACGCTAATAAACTATAATACGACCTTTATTGTGAATAAAAGGCACTCAAATAATATAAAACATACATAAAAAAACTTCAATGAACCAGTAAAAATGGGCGTATAACTGATCTAGCGCTTTCATCCACCTAAATGTGGATTTCTTCAGGATCAATTAAACAATTACAAATGCTAATTTATATCTTTTTTTTTATTTTTATTAGGATTATTTTTATCACTAATTTTTGCTATTCAATCACATTATATATTTTATTTCACATTGCCATAGTTGTATTTTTATCATATTTTACAACATGTTAATTGTTTTTAAAACAATCTATATAATTAATGTATTTTAAATGTTATAGATTTACTTCAGTGTTCAGACATAGTAGTTTGCTATGATATGCAATATGCAATTTTTATTTAACCCCAGTGTTGGATTAACGAACATTTTCATATGAATACTTCTCGATTTTTAAACATTTAGGGATGTTGTTGTTAGGGAAGGGTATATAAAATTTAAAAATTTAAATTTTATGTATTGTATTAATTATTTTGGGAGATTGTAGGGCTTTCTAACATCGACTAGAGAGACTTATACTTATATTTATATTAGCCATATAGAATGACATAAATTGTTATTGTAACGAAGTTTGGTGCCAAAAAAGATATAAATTAGCATTTGTAATTGTTTAATTGATCCTGAAGAAATCCACATTTAGGTGGATGAAAGCGCTAGATCAGTTATACGCCCATTTTTATCTGGTTCATTGAAGTTTTTTTATGTATGTTTTATATTATTTGTGTGCCTTTTGTTCACAATAAAGGTCGTATTATAGTTTATTAGCATGCTTCACCCTTGGGACTTATGTGTTTACAATATAAGAACTGTGTGACCTCTGCCTGTCTCAATTCTGAGCCAGAGCCTTTACCTCCCTATGTATTGGCTATGTACTGTTTGCATTGCATTCAGCCCTGAACTAACACTGTGACAACTGCTGCATTTACAAGGTAAGTCCTGAACATATACTGTATTGTATAATAATACTATGCCATGCCCTTGTATTTCATCCCTTGGTACAGTAAGCAAGTAAAACGTGGGCTATTTGTACACAAATTAATGTAACATGTGAAAACAGAGTTATTTGACTTGTATGTGTCCATTATTATGCCTCAGGTATCGAAGATTCAGACACTGATACCTCTCCAAAGTAGTGATGATCACTGTATGCTCAGTTCAGCACCATACATTTGTAATGGGAAATCGTAACAAAGAGAAGTTAGAAAGTAATGAGACACATTGCAGTTTCCAACTTCACAACCCTCACAAGATCGAACAGACAAGCTGTAAAACAAGGAGAGCAAAAAGAGCAACATATCCTTGTTTGTGCCATAACAGTAGCTCAGCCTGGGTCCACCCCCTCGAATGAAAAGTTTACCCTTGCATATGCCATAACAGGAACCTACCTTTGCACCCCCCAAAAAAGAGTAGTCTGTGCCTGTTTGTGCATTCCAACCTCCTCTTCATTTGATGGCAACTGCATATCATAGTATTCTCAGTTAATATCCTCACACATTTTAAGGTAAATGATATAGACTGGCTTATAGACTGCATGACTCTGAGTACTGGTCAGATAACTGATGAATGACCAAGAAACACAGAAAGGTAAGACAGAGCTGTATTTTTGCAAGGAATAATCATAACAGGTTGTTGTAGAATGGAGTGTGTGTGTGTGTGTGTGTGTGTGTGTGTGTGTGTGTGTGTGTGTGTGTGTGTGTGTGTAACTTTAAGAAGCATTTCCAAATGTAGGCACATGCATATAAATAGTGAACACATGCAGGCAGCAGTGCCATTTTGAAAGAACAGCCAGAGTGTTAACATGTATAAGTGTAGTAGTCAGCATGTTTATAAGTTTATTTAAGTTTAAGTTACTAAACCTTAATCCTGATTTGTGTGTGTGTGTGTGTGTGTGTGTGTGTGTGTGTGTGTGTGTGTGTGTGTGTGTGTGTGTGTAATAAAGCTGCTTGAACTAAACCCAAAACTGTTCGTCTGTTTATCCTGACTGGAGGAGCGACATGATGTCAGAACCAGGATTGAGAGTGCAACTTCTTCAAACCATGAGGTGGAAAGTTGACGGTCAAAGTATATTGAGCAGGTTGGGTGATAGTGCTCAAACAATTAAAAAGGGCCAGAAACAAACTTAAGGTAACCAAACCTTGCATAAATGATTTATTTTGCAAAGAAAATGAAATGGAGCATTAGTAAGGCACAAAAAGCATTATTAATCAAATGAGTAGCACACATGCATTATTAATCAAACAAAAGGCACAAAATGCATTATTAATTAAACAAAGTGTTCAAAACCATGACATTTGATAAAACTATCACTAATATTTATATGGGCTCAAAATTACCTTTGGTTTGCATAATGAACATGTTTAAAGTAAAACGAGCACAAAAAAAGTATAATGAGCATGATAACAGGTTAAATGGGCATAAACTACTAATTCACATTGACCAAAGCCATTCAAAGCATAACTAGAGTTGTTCAAAGTATCTCAGAGTGTGCAAAGTGTTTGCAGAGTGTATGCTTTATTACGGTGTAATTATATCAAAGAGTTTGATGTGTGCAAATTACAGTTATTTTGCAAAGTGCAGTCAAAATACAGCTATTTCGAAAGGTTTCTTGTGCTGTATACATTTATTCGCAAAGTGCCACCAGTTCAAATTGTTTTTACACTGTACATAGTTATTTCACAAAGTACAGCCATTTTGAAAGGTTCCTGTGCTATGTACAGTTTATTTGCAAAGTACATCCATTTCAAAGTGTTTCTTACTCTGAGTTTCTTCTGCTGTGTACAGTTTATTTGCAAAGTACAGTCATTTGAAAGTATTTCTTACACTGATAAGGAGTGATTTCACAAAGTGCAGTGATTTAAAGTGTTCTTGAGCTATGGAGACTTATTTTGCAAAGCACAGTTATTTCAAGCAGTCTATTGTGCTATTGGGCATAATTACAATTTCTGGCATATATTTATGTGTGTGTGTTCATATATAATTCCATGCACCTTCATTGCTGTGTGTTGATATGGCAGAGGCATTTCACAGACCCAGTCCACTTTGTGTTTGATCATAATACTGCAGAGAATTGGAAAGCATTTGAGCAGGAATACAATATTTTCATACAACCAGCTTTTTCTAAGATGCATGTACAAGGACATTCACTTTACTTAACTTAGCTGTGTCAGAAGACAGCATTCATTTGTTTATGCACCTGCAGTGTCTGCAGGAGAAGGGAAAATCACCATTTTGTTATACCAGCTAAATCAAGAGAGGACACTGAGTGTTTAAAATGTAAATTCAGAGAAATGTGCAACCCCCAGACAAATGTTACATTAGAGAGGCACCTATTTTATACAAGAGAGCAAAATCCAGGTGAAACTTTTGTAGCTTATATCACTGACTTGAGAAATAAAGCTAAAATGTGCCAATTTGGTGATTTGAAAGATGAGTTAATAAAGAAGAAGCTTGTGTGTGGCGTTAATAACGCTGCAGTGAGAAAGATTTTGCTTTGTGACAGTGATTTAAAGTTTAGCAAAACTATAGAGATTTGTCAAATCCATGAGCTCACAGAAAGGCACACGAGTATGCTTGCAAGTGATAAGAGCTTAATTTCAGCAGCCTCTAGGGCAAGCATAAACAGCATGCTGCATGTGGCAAGCAGAAGCAAGCCTAAGCACATGGCAGCTGCAACCACTGTGGGATTCCCAGGGAGGTCCTGTAACTTTCTAGCAAGTTCTAAGACTACCTCAGTAAAATGGACATGCTCAGTGCAGTATAAGGGTGAGTCAGTAAAACCTATGTCAGGTCTTATTGTTCTTCTTCTTCTTCTTTCAGCTTTTCCCGGTTAGGGGTCTCCACAGCGGATCACCTGTCCGCTCATGATTGGCAGTGGAGTTTTACAGTGTCAAGTTGCCAGCCTGGTGCCCAACCTTCCACAGAAGGTGCACACACACACACACACACACACACACACACACACACACACACACACACACACACACACACACACACACACACACACACACCTAGGGCCAATTTAGAATGTCCAATCCACCTGCAGCATGTCTTTGGGATGTGGGTGGAAACCGGAGCACCCAGAGGAACCCCACGCGACCACAGGGAGGACATGCAGACTCCGCACAGAAGGCACCCCAGCCAAGGATCAAACCAGAGAACCTCTTGCTGTGAGGTGACAATGCTAACCACTGCACCACCATGGCCGCCATATGTCAGGTCTTATTGTTAACTGTCGTAATTATGGTACCAATCATGAGTCTAAAAAAGATAAGTGGTTAGCATTTGTTCAGCAATGCCACAAGTGTAGAAAATGGAACCACTTTCAAAAGTTTTTTAAATCAGGCATGCCTCATTCAGTTATTAAGGAAGGTCACTCAAAAAAAAACAAGTTTATCATGTGGAAAGCTGCAACCCTGCTTTCTATGTACATGGTGTATCATTGGTTGGTGAAAAGGTTAATGCAGTTGATTTGTTAGCAAAGAACAAAGTATTTTGTACTGTACTCATCAATGGTAAACCAACAGAGCTCAAAGTAGACAGTGGTTTAATGTGTAATGTAATGTCAGCAGAAACATTTGCTAGAGTGAGCAACTTAATGTGGCTAATTGTGTGAAGATTGTTGCCTATGGAGGTGAAGAGATTCAAACCGAAGGCTTAGTAATGCTTTCATGCTATTTAGCTGGGAACAGTTACAGCTTGCAATTTTATGTAGTCAGAAGACCTGAGCAGTTGTTATTAGGTCTCAGAGACAGTTTGAGAATGAAACTGCTTTCTTTTGCCACAGACGTCCATCATCTTAGCACATGTCCTAGTTGCAGCTACAGTGATGCTATTTTGTCAGAGTATGCTGATGTTTTCAATGACAAGCTAGGCAAACTTCCAGTTCTGTAGTCCATGAATGTAGACCCAGAGGTTGGTCCAGTGGTCAGACCAGCAAATAGAGTTTCAATAGTTATTCAGGACAAAGGAAAGGTCAAGTTTGACAAGATGGTGCAGCAAGGTCGGATTTGTCCAGTCTGAGAACCAAATGAGTCAGTGTCTTCCATGGTTGCTGCTCACAAGAAAAGTTCAGATGAAATCAGAATGCGCATTGACCCAAAAGACTTGAGCAAGGCATTAAGGAGACCTCATCATCCTATGCATACAGTCTAGGAAGTTGCCGCCCTCATGCCAAATGCCAGTGTTTTTTCTGTCTTAGATGCAAAGAGTTCATTTTGGCAAGTAATGCTGACTATATTCAGCATACCATTTGGTAGACACAGATTCCTCAGGATGCCTTTTGAAATAAATTCTGCCAGTGAAGTCTTTCAACGTGCAATGAATCTAATTTTTTTCTTGCTATCCGTGTACTATAATACTTGGTGATTTATTGGTTGGAGGTAACAGTGAAGTAGAGCATGACAAAAACCTCAGGAAAGTTCTGGACAGAGCACCTGAAGTGAACTTGAAGCTCAATCCTCTGAAATGTAAATTCAGACTACCAGAAGTTAGTTATGTAAGTCATTTATTTACTAGTACAGGCTTATGATCAGACCCTTCTAAACAAGCAGCCATTCTTCAGATGCCAGCCCTGGACAATGTCCAAGCCCTACAGCATTTCCTTGGTATAGTTAACTATTTGGGCAAATGTATCCCTGACATTAGTGAGTTATCAGTCTCTTTAAAAGAGATGAGATGCAAAAATGTTGCCTGGTCATGGTTAGAACAACACCAGAGAGCATTTGATAACCTCAACAGCAAACTTCCAACCTGCCTACATTGCGGGACTGTGATGTCCACAAACCAGTAGTTCTTTCCTGTGATGCTGTGTTCGCATGTTCAAAGTTCCATGATTATATCTATGGCCGAGTTATCTAAGTCAAAACTGATCATTAACCTCTAGTCTCTATTTTAAAGAAGCCTATGCATACTGCTCCAGCAAAACTACAAAGAATGATGCTCAGATTGCAAAAGTATAATTGCAAAATGGTCTACACAAAAGGCAAACTTCTTTATCTGGCTAATATCCTATCCAGATAGCCCTGAAACACAATGGAACAGCTTGATGCAGACAGTTTTGACTTTGATGTCATGTAAGTGCATAATTTTTCTACCATGAGACCTGATGAGCTAAGAGATTATACAAAGACTGATGCAATTTTGCAGAAATTCAGCCATGTCATCAATGTTTGATGGCCGTCAAAGCAATCTTGTGTACTGCCAGAAGTACAAACTTATTTTCCATACAGAGATGAGATGTTAACGGAAAATGGTATTATTTTCAAAGGTCCAAAGGTTATTGTGCCTACTTCCTTACAACATGAATATATTCAGATTTTGTATCATGGCCACCCAGGTTCTGATTCTACCAAAAGGAGGGCAAAAGCACTAGTGTCTTGGCCTTCTTTATCAAAGGACACTGAAAAGGTGCTTTATTCTTGTTCAGTATGCAACAGTACTAAACTGCAATTGCAAAAAAGAGCCACTTCAGCTAAGCCAGATTCCTGAACTACCTTGGTCAACAGTAGCCACTAACATTTGAGTGGAACAATCAGCATTACTTAGTATTGCTAGACTCTTATTCAAACTGGTTTAAGATCGATTTGCTACCTAATCTAACATCCAGTGCTGTTATTACTAAGATGAAACATAATTTCTCAGTTCATGGTAGTCCACACAAAGTTATTTCTGACAACGGTACCCAGTATACTAGTCAATTGTTTCAGAAATTTGCAAAAGAGTGGGACTTTATCCATGTTACTAGTAGTCCAGAATGCCCACAGTCAAATGGCCTTGCTGAAAGTGCAGTACAGAGTGCAATTACTAGATAGGCCAAAGCGTGTCAATACTGATATCTTCTTGAATTTACTTAATCTCAGAAATATACCCCGCGACAAGGCAAACCAGAACAACCTTGCCTATCATTTCTAGTTTGCTGCTGCCTAATGGTAAAAACACCAGAGCAATCAAAGCCCAACTCTTTAAGAAGCATTCCTTTCAGAAGTCCAGCTATGATAAAATGAGCAGATTTATTTGTCTGTTGAAAGGAGAGACAGTAAGGATGCAAATGGTGAAAGGCTTTGATCAAACTGGTCAAGTGAGAGGCATATGTGCCAAGCCAAGATCCTACTTAGTGGAATCTGAGGGTATAGAATACAGGAAAAAATGCAGGTATCTTCTTCCTCTATCAGAAATGATATCGCAGCATCATACCTGTGATACAGACTCTATATCTCAGAGCAACTCTGACAATGTTCATACCGAAGAACATGTCTCAGTGTCCATTCCTGTTCCTGATGCTGTCCCAGATGTCCCTAGAGTTGAATATTCCTTGAAGATAGCCCCCATTACTAGATCCGATTCTGACTTTTATGTTACGTGATCAGGTCGTGTTTTTAGACCTAGTGTTAAATACACAGCAACCTGGACATGATTGTTTTATATGTGTCTAATTATGTATGATTGCATGTCAAAGAATTAGTTCCGTATAACTGTATGTCAGAAGATCATTTCTGTATAATTACATCATTGAATACTGTCATTTGGTATATGATTTATTTCTCAAAAAGGAAGAATGTAGAACAGAGACTATATGTGTAACTTTAAGAAGCATTTCCAGATGCAGGCCCGTGCATATAAATAGTGAGCACATGCAGGCAGCAATGCCATTTTGAGAGAACAGCCAGAGTGTTAACATGTATGAGTGTAGAAGTCAGTCTGTTTATAAGTTTATTTAAGTTTAAGTTACAAAGTTCATTCCTGATGTGTTTGTGTGCAATAAAGCTGCTTGAACTGAACCCACAACTGTTTGTCTGTTTTATCCTGACCAGATGAGCTACAGGTATATGATCACTAAGTGCACTAAATCCAAATATATTAAATATAATACATTTACAAATAACAGGTTATGCCTTGATATCAGTGTATATTCAGTTGCATGTGGTTGTGTGAGGAATAACTTCATTTATTTGTGGCATAACTGCTTGTGTGGCAAAGATGGATAAGGCACCCATCCTGTTTTGTGACGGCGCATTGGAGTAAAAGTTGGGATCCAGACCTATGTAGACATATCTCATGTGTACTAGGGTGCTGCGGTAGCATTGTCGCCTCATAGCAAGACGTTGTCCCGTTCAAATCTCAGCTAGAGCGTCTTCTGTGTGGAGGCATACGTGAATGTGGCATGCCTTCATTGAAGGTTGTGTGTCAGGGCTAGTAACCCGGTACGTAAAAATCCACTACCAATCATTAGCGGACCGGAGTTCCGCTGTGGAGACCCCTAACCGGGAAAAACCGAAAGACACAAACAAACAAACTAATATTTTCTGCTGTGTATGCATAGATTGATTTTCTTCATTTCAACTCTTTCACACTTTTTTACATTTTTTTTTTGGGGGGGGCACTGTTTGCATGATGCACTGGTTAGCACAAACATGTTTGGCTATTCTCATCTGCCTTGCTCACAGAGTGGCAGTGCACAAACCAGTTGAATGGCTCACCAAATAGTAGACAGGACCCAGACAACTAGAAACATAAACCGGATGTATTCAATTAAGACTGTTGGCCATCATGCCCAAAATGTTGCCTGGCAGTGCACACCCTTGCCTACCATGTTTGTGCAATGGTAAGTGATGCACAACACTTTCAAATGTTGCAAAACCAAAAAGTATACACTCTCAGTAAGTGCGATACCTGCAATTGGCAGGAAAACATAATTTTACATTGGTCTTGATCTGTGATAGACATGGCAGGCTTTTGTGGAGAGGTTTTGAGGTTCTGTGCTCAAAGATGGGGTGTCCAGGATTCCAAAGTGTTTGTTGGACTGCTAGTGAATGATCCTGGGACCAGGCTTTTGCAGAGGGACTATCATGGCTCAGATTACAAGTCAGAGGCATGGAATAGTCCTGCCCAGGCTATAGCCAGTGCTACCACTATTCCCCACACTGATCAACAATGTAGGAATCACTACAGAGACCTTTGGATGAGGAAGAGGGATACACTTGACTATTGGATCAAGAAATGTAGGACTGGGGCACCCCACAGATGTGTAATTATCACTTACAGAGACTACTTGTAAGAGTTAAAAGCTAGATATAGTCAGGATTGATATTCATAACTGTATTCTGTTCTGTTTTTTCCGCATCTGTCACAGACCAAGAACTGATTGTGCGAACTCATGCTGCTAGATTGGCACAAATGCAAGATGCATGTGGTATGTATGTATCCAAATAATACTGTTATTTTAGCATTGAAAGTAGACACATTTATTGGTTTATTATACAGTTGTATCAAACTGAGCATTCATCTCTCAGCTGTAACAGGAAAGTATGCATGCATTAATCTGGAGGCCAAAACAACATTCCACTATTAGAGAGTAGTCAGAGGTTGTGGGTTCAAAAAACACACTTCACAAAAAAAAATACTGTTAAGTTTTCAGTGATATTGCAATGTAATGTCAGAGCAGTAAAGCTGTGGCACTACTGGCCTGCTGTAAACTGTAAACAGTATAATTGGCGCATGCATATGTGCAATACATGCACACATCAAGGATTGCTTTCTACAGTCTGTAGTAAAGTGTGCATCTGTTGGGACCTGCATAGTCTTAACAGTAAACAATGTATTTGTTAGGAGTTGGTAGTCTTAAAAGCAAAGGTAACAGAATAAAGTCAAATAATTGTATCAGTGCTTTGTATGTCACCTGTGAAGTTGCTAATGTTCTCCCTTATTTTCCTCTCACCCCAACCGTTGTCTTCTCTTTTTTTTCCCACAGCATAGCAGGGTAGACCTGCCCAACAGGACCCACCTGCCCTCACTCCATGGGCTATGCCACCAAAGCCCAACACAGCTGGTTCACAACTGGTAGCACCCTGCTCTACTGCCACTGTACTACCTGGCCCCTGGAGCAGTGACAGAGGTAGTGAATTTATCAGCAGCAATGAACTGCCAGGGTTGGTGCGTAGGATTGTGTGCCACACAGTTGGTGCACCCCTACTCTGAATGGAGACACTGCTTTCCATCATTGTACTGAATAACACAAGGAGAGGCAGACATCAGACACTGCAGCCATTGGCACAGTGAGATGACAATAATGACAGGCCAGTGGGTGAGAACTTGATTCTCACTGCCACCCGGCTTGATGTCCATGTATTCGCGATGTCCTCATCCTCACCCCAACCATGGTGTTCACCCAACTCTTGTGTCCCTCATCATCCCTGTGTCTTGTCTTGTATGTCCTGTCTGTCTGTAATTGCTTCCTCACCTACCCAATCTACGTGACTTAGACATACCCACGTCCCTCCCCCAACATTCCTTTGTCTCTCAAAAAAATAAAAAAAGGCTCCACTCCCAAAAAACATCATCCCCATATATAGCAATATGGTTGGTAAATGAAAAGGGTGTGTTCTATATTGATATATGATAGGTTGGAGACAAGGGTTGAGATAAAGAGGGCGTTGTCCCAATAGATTTGATTTGATTGGTCAAGCCATTGTTTTTAATGAAATGGAATCCCAGAACTAATTACAATCTGATGAAGGTATAACCAAAAGCACTTATCATTCTACAAGGGATTTCTGTGATCTACTTTCAGTGACTGATTTTATTCATTGTTATTAAAGAGTTTTTAACTGTTTTGCTGTGGTGGAGAGTACAGAATTTTACCAGATCCCATACATAGTTCTCCATTTTGCACATGTGTCATCTTGACACACTTGATTTCATCCAGTTGGCTATACAACATGATTGTGTTGTTGTCACCCCTCTATCTGGGGTTGACACTGCAAATTCAGCTAATATTCTGCACATCTGAACATTTTTTTCCTGTAGAAGAAATGGATAGCTATGGTTCTGTCCTACATATCTCCTGCACAATCCTGCCCTCCCTTCACTTTTTTCTTCCCCTGCTTGCTCCCCACTTCACCAGTAGTCTATCTTTCCCATTTCTTTTCTTTAAAGCATAATTGTGTGATTGTGAGCATCATGCACTAATGTGCAGCTACTACAGAAAGCAGTTATAAGTGTTACATACAGTTGTATTGGAAACCAGTGCTATCTAGCCATATTTTAGAGACTCCATGCCAGCTATCATACTTCAGAATCTGGATTTACAAGTAAAAGTATTTGAAATTGTTACATACACCTGGATTCAAACCCAATGCCATCTGAACACAAAAATGAATGGATCAATGCATTAACAGATGGTGTTACAGAGTTGATTGAGTAGCAGCTCTGTTTTAGAGACTGTATAGCAAATGGGAGACTTAACTGCTGTTGCATACATCTACTACTTAACTAAATCTCTGGCTGCGGGTATTAATTCACTTAATGCAGTGATACGTTCCTTTCTGGGACCAGATAGTACTTATTCCAAATACAGCTGTAACTAATACATTGAACTACATTTGTATTAGCATCGCTTATCGATGGTGCATGATGCGCACCATCATGCACTAATGCTTTATAAAACTAAATGGGTATCATCCAATAATGCTTTATAAAACATTACTGGTGATCTGCAATGCTGCTTCATACAAAATGAATGGGGAAGATATGACACTGGTGATTTGCAGAGCAAGCACTGGTGAGTAAAATGTGAAATCCTTGCTAAACTGTGTCAGTTACTATTGATTGTATAAAATACATCTGCTACCTAACTGACTCTGGGGCACCAAGTGTTAAAATGCATTATTGTTAGATGCAGATGTTAATGGATTTGAATGTGGGTGTAAATAGTAATTTTACAAGTGTGTATGATACTTTACATACATCTACTTATATCGCTGATGTTAACCATTGCCTCGTGTTGGTGTATGATGCACTCCATCACACAATAATCCTTTAAAGAACAGAAATGGGGAAGACAGGAAAGTGGTAAAATGTGGAGCAAGCATGGGAAAAACAAAGTGAAAGGAGGGCAGGAATGTGCAGGAAGGATGTAGGAAAGATCCATAGGTGCCTATTTCTTCAACAATAAAACATGCTCATACATACAAAATATTAGCTGAATTTGGACTGTCACCTCCAGAGAGAGGGGCAACCACAACACAATCATGTTGTATAGCAAGTTGGACTGAATCAAGTGTGTCATGAAGGGTATACCTTCATGTGTACGAAGGCACATTTCTGAATGTGCTTAAACACAAACCATTTAGCTTAATTCCATCACGCTGACTTCCCTAAATGTTGTAAAGATAGCGAAAGTCGACATCGAAGATGTGGCCGTCGAACTTATGAAGGTATACCATCATGAAGACGTATACAAAATGGAGAGTTATATATGGGATGATTTTTTTTTTTTTGTGGAGAGAGAGAGAGAGAGAGAACGGAATAGAGAGGAATGTTGGGGAAGGGATGTACAAATGTCTGGGTAAGGTAAGTTGGGTAGGTGAGGAATAAATTGCAGACAGACAAGACAAAAAAGACAAGAGATAGGGACGGTTAAGGACACAAGAGGTGGGAGAGAGTGGGAAATTCAGGTCCCAAGCATGTCAAGCTGTTTGACAGTGAGAATCTAGTCCTCAACCAGTGGATTGTCATCACTGTCACCTCACTGCTCTGCTGGCTGCAGTGCCTGATATCTGCATCTCCTACAGGTATATTGAACCAGGACAGACAGCAGGCACTCTATCTGGTGTAGGCATGCCCCCACAGTGTGAAGCACAATCCTACACACCATCCCTGGCAGTTTCTCTCAGGTGATAAAGTCACAGTCTCCACCACTGCCTGCAGAGGGAGCCGCACAGGCCTATCATCTGGATCAGAACCACTTGAGGGGCCAGGTAGTGCAGGGGCACAGAGGGGGTGCTGTCAGGTTGTGCACCAGGTGTGCTGGGCAGTGGTGCTGTAGCTGGTAGAGGGGAGGCAGAAGGATCCCGTTTGACAGGCCTACCCCACTGTGCTGTGGGAAAAAAACAAAAAATTAAAAAATTAAAAAAATAAATAAATAAAAAAGCGAAGATAAGGAATGGGTGAGAGAAAAGAAAGGGAGAACATTAGCAACTTCATAGGTGACATACAAAGCACTGATACAATTATTTGATTCTATTATGTTACCTTTACTTTTAACACTACAAACTCCTAAGACATTTCTTCATTACTTTAAAGACTCTCAGTTCATAACAGACGCACACTACAGTACAGATTGCAGCCACCGATCTTTGATGTGTGTATATATTCCACATATGTGTGTCCCAGTTATACTGATTACAGTTTACAGAAGGCCATTTGTGCCACTGGCATAGAGGCCTGAAGTTATATTGCAATAATAATGAAAACTTAACAGTATTGTATATTTGGGAAGTATGGTTTTTGAACCCAAAACTGTTCACTTCTCTCTAATACTGGGCTGTTATTTTGTCATACAGACTACTGCAGTCATGCTTTTCTTTTACAGTTTACAGATGTATGCTCACTGTTATTTGATAATATGTAACTGTTGCTTTGTGCTACAGATGAAGGCATGCATACTGAATATAATAATAAATAGCAGTTTAGTAGCATTAAAAGTTAAGGACAATTTGATACAACTCTATTAAATACCAACTAAGCAGTCCTTAACTTTTAATGCTACTAATTTATTATTATATTCAGAACAGAATTTTTCTGATGCATGCATACCACATGCTTTTCACAACCTTAACAAATGTGCGGCATGGGACCTTACACTCAAGGCTCACTCAGTAGCAACTATGGAAAAAATAGAACAGAACAGAATACCATTATGAATACCAGTCTTGACTATATTCAGCTTTTAACTCTTACAATTACTCACTAAAATTGATATGTACACATCTGTGGAGTGTCCCCTGTATTAAATTCCCTGATCCAATGGTCGATGGTATCCTGCTTTCTCCTCCAGTCATCAAAGTGATATCTGCATGGCTCACCAGTATGGGGGATATCTGTAGCACTGATCAAAGCCCTGGCAAACTATTTCAGGCTTCAGTATTTTATTCGGATCCTGAATAGTCCTGCTGCAGCAACTCAGGGCCCATGCTTGTTACCTAGGAGTCCAATAAAGACTTTGGACTCCTGCGCACCCCTCCAGTGCACCCAAAAGCACACCACTCCCTCACCAGCAACACCAGACATGTCTATAATAGCTCAAGCTCAATGTAGAATGAGCATCTCCCGCCAATTGCATTTTGCATCCTGATGTTTTCCCACCAATTGCCCATCTTGCGCCTACTGTTACTTACTGTTACTACTCGATCCCTTAGAAACATAAACCCAGAAGCTTTCTCTGATACCCTCAAATCACTTAATTGGTACCTCCTAAAATCTCTACCATTTGAAGATGCTATAACTCACTTTAATACTACCTTCTTACATCTCCTAAACAATCATGCTCCCTTAATTACTAAAAGAATAAAAAGGAAAACCACCCCCTGGTTAACCAAAAGTACACTAGCCACCATGCGACTTAGAGATAAAGCCTGGACACAGTTCCAAAGAAACAAATCTATATCTAACCTCAATGAATACAAAACACTTCGTAACTCAGTTAAAAAGCTTATCACATCAGACCATCGAAACTACTTCATCTAACTTCAAAGCAACCATAAAACCAACCCACAGAAGTTCTGGAGAGGTATAACTGCCCTCCTAAAACCCGGTAATACAGAAAACCCTAACCCCTCCCCAAGCATACAAGACTCTGATCTAGCTACCCAATTCAATTTTTTCTTCATTGACTTCATCTCCAAACTTACCTCTTCTTTTTCAAATAATAATCCACCTCCTACCTCCACTTCTTCTTCAAATAACAATCCACCTCTTACCGCCACTTCTCCTCTCCCACCTCCCCCTCCTACTTCCTTCTCCCACTCCTCACCCTCTCAACCCCCGCCATTTTTCATTAAACCTATTCCTACTTCTACTATAAGAAAACTCCTACAGAAACTGAAACCTTGCACCAATGCCCCTGACAACATTCCCTCATACTTCCTCAGCATAGCTGCTGATGCTATTGCCCTCCCTATCAGTATCCTATTCAATCACTCTATCCAATAAGGTCTTGTTCCTCAAATCTGGAAAAAAGCTTATATCATTCCCCTGCACAAAGGAGGTAACAATACTAATATTTCCAACTTCCGTCCCATCGCCATCCTCTCTCCCATTTCTAAGGTCCTAGAGAAATGCATTCACCTTCAACTCCTCCCCCATCTCTTGGACAACAACCTATTAACCCCTACCCAACATGGATTCAGACCCCATCATAGCACTATGACTGCTCTCCTTTCCTTCCTTGAAACTGTGAATAAAGCTAGAGATCTTGGCTTCACTGTATCTACCATCCTTCTCGATCTCTCTAAGGCATTCAACACTATCTCTCAAAAAATCACTCCACTCTCATCTAATTTCCACATGGGAATGCTCCTGCTCCCATCCCTCATAACCAACACTCTACTGCATTCACCCTCTCCCTTCCTTTCTCAAATTCCAGATAACAATTTCTTGCCTGCCTCTAGTACCTAGTAACTCCTGACCCTACTCCATCTAACTACCTATCCTCATTCCAACTGGAAAAAAAAAAAAAAAATTGATATAATTTCCTTTGATTGAAATACTTTTGATCAGTCTGTCTACCTCTGTAATGAACCTGCAGTCTGTGTGTGTATAGGTTCATAGGTTCATAGGTTCATACTAGGCTATCTGCCCAAGGGCATTTATAAGCCTAGCCCATTGTTTTGTGGCTTACGCCACCCCTTTAGTATGGGGAACTATACCCATTATTTTGCTGTGCCTCTGTCGAGCAGTGACACTGAGGTAATTCCTGGGGTATATCTGCGATCTCCCATCCATTGGTCAAGATTTCTCTTGAACAAGGCCAGCGAGGTGCTCTGCCTCACATGTACCGGGATTTTGTTCCACAGCATAGGGAGTCTTTGGGTGATGAATCTATCCCTCCAGCACGTCCTATTAATAGCCGTGTCGAGGTTTAAGTCTCCCGCCCTTGTGGCTCTGATGGATCTAGATTTTTTGAGGTGAAGCATATTCATCAAATCTGGGTTTGACATGGCCTTGTATGTTAGGCAAAGGTCACCTCTGAGCAAGCGTAAGCGACTGAATAGAGCTGGAGTTCTTTCAGTCGGGCAGCATAGGACAGATTTTTGAGACCCTTTATCCTTTTGGTGAGGAACTTTTGTGGCCTCTCCAGCTGCTGCAAGTGTCGGGTCAGATACATTCCGAATGGGGCATTGTACTCAATCATTGGTCTGATGAGTGATGAGTAAAGGGAGACTATGACCTCCCTTGATCTAGATGAGAATCCCTTCATGATAAGGTGGGCAATGTAGAAGGACTTCCTAACTACTTTAGCTACATGGGTGTCGAATGACAGACTACTATCAACCTGGGTCCCCAGGTCCCTGATAACTTCTTCTGTGCTCAGTGGATTGCCACCTATTTGGTAGCTAGGGGTAACCTTGTTTTTCCCGAAGGGTATGACTATGCATTTTTGGCATTTAACTTTAGGCCGTGGCTCTGGCACCAGTTATCCATTTCTGTGAGACCCTTCTGAAGGATATCTGTGTCAGATGTGTTTTCTACTATGGCGCCCAGTTTGCAGTCATCTGCAAACTTTGTCAGCCATAACCCTCCTGTGTTTGCTTGTACTTCGGAAAAGTAGATGCCAAACAAGAGTGGGCCCAGGACTGAGCCCTGTGGGACACCACTTGTGACAGGCTTTGAGTCTGACATGGCGCCAGCAACTCTGACCCTGTGGGTTCTGTCACTCAGCCAGTTTTATTAAGCTTAGTTTGTTTACCTCTGTAATCTTCATGCAATCTATGTGTGTATATATTAATCCTTGTGTAACATGTATTTAGGAGCTTTTAAGAGTATATTAAGCATAGTTTGTTTACCTCTGTAACCTACATGCAATCTATGTGTGTATATTAATCTTTGTCTAATATGTATTTAGGAGCTTTTCTCCCCAGGACTCCATTGAAAATGGGTTCATTAGGCCCAGTGGACTATCCTGGTTAAACAACTGCAAATAAATAAATAAATACATAAATAAATAAAAATAAATACTGAGAATTGCACATTTTGGTTTTGCAACATTTGAAAAGGCTGTGCATCGATTCATTTACCATCATTCAAACATGATAGGTGAGGGTGTGAACTGGCGGGCACCATGTCTGCATGATGTTGAGTGATGTGGCAAGCACTGCAATTTCAAGATTATTTGGTATATTGGAAGTTGTGTAAATGTGCTGGTCAAATGGACCATGTCTATGGCTCTCCTACACTTACAGCTATTGCCACAAGAAGGTTGAGAAAGCAGTTTTGTATGTTGCACTTCATTGCTATTATCTGCAGTCTCACAACAGTAAAACAAAATTTGCACACCCTGTACTAGAACCCAGGACCATCTGTACTCCACACCTACACTTAACACATGCTGCAACAGGATTAGTGACATGATATGCCCTACTTTAGAATTCATTGTAAAGTTTTTGTTGTTAATCACAGTGCAGTGCCACTTACAGTGTTTCTATGATGGTCAATAGTATTAATTGAACGCATCTGGTTATGTTTGTGGCTGTCTGGCTCCTGTCTGCAATAAAAAAAAAGAGAGACATACTTGAAATGAAGAAAAAAATCTGTGGCAGTACCTAAAACAAATTTTAATGAGAACACCTCAACTAAGGAAAAAGCAATTGCCGTGCTGTCCTACAATCTGCTTTCCTAGCCAGCAACCTTCCCAACTTTCCAGAATTTTGCAGAATGTCCAGATGCTTGCATCATAATTTTGAGCTGTTCTTTGTAAAATGTGTGGTTTTCTGGAAAATCACTGAAGATTGAAGTCAGTACATAATGACATGCATTTCAGTTTCGCACTTCATATCTTTTAGAAAATGCATGCTAATACAAATCCTATTATTCTACCTACTTTCTATGGTTATAAGAACAATATGGTAAATCTGTCCCTATGTTTGGCCCTCTGTCCCCCCATTATTTCAGCTTTTGTCCAGATTTCTTGCACTAAAAGGTTGGGAGGTATGATCCATATTCAGACTACAGGTTTTGCGGTCAGCAGCACTGGTGCAAGCTGCAAATCCTTGCTTATGTGCACCGTACATCATTAATTTGTATGGTGTGGTGCGTGCAATGAGCAATATCACATACACAGCGCTCCAGGCTCTGAGCAGAACCTATACAGCGTTTATTGAATCTGGGAATTTTCTAAAATACTTCTATAATTTGTTGATATTTTTTTTCACCATCACATGTACGAGAAACATCTGAATATTTCAGCTCTTTATTATCTCATTTAAATTCACTATTAGTTTCCTGCAATTAATCTAACTCATTGTTAATTAATAAGATGTTAGTTTTACTCTAACTGAACTTTAAACCTGATATCAATTTAAAATATTGTAATGGATTTTTATATCTATTGTTACCAGTATATCATCAGCAAATTATTGAATTTTGGGAGTACATTTATTTTATTTTAAATCCTTCTATATCATTGTAATAGAGCCTCAATGGCAAAGCAAATAATGAAGTGGATAACGGACAACATTTTTGTTTGCCTCTCCCTTTTTTATTGATTGAGAAATAAAAGATCCTAGTTTAACATATGAGAAAGAATATAGATAAAGATGATTAATGCAAGATATAAATTACCTGAAAATCTGTACACTTCTCATATTTATTTTAAGACCAGTTTACTGAACTGAATCATTTATCTAGATCCAGGTTAATTATAGATCGTTCTTGATTTTTGTTCTTAGCATAATCAAGTAGAGTAATTATTCTTTTGATGTTTTCCTTTATCCACCTATTAGAATAAAATGCCAGCATTGTCTTCCTCTATACATTAAAGTAGTATTTTAATCTGTTGGCAAGGAATACCAAACAATTGTTTTAATCAACATTCAGTTATTAAATAGGTCTATAAGAAGACAATGGAGATGGATCTTTATCCTGTTTTAATAAAGGAAAAATTGTACAGTTCCATGATGGAGGTATGTTAAATACAGTTTTAAATTATGTGAATACTTTCTGGAGAAGAGATACATTTTTTGTAAGGTAATGTAATATTTTATACCATTAATCAATGATGCCATAATTACCTTGAGCTTTGTTTTCATCCAGCCTTTTAATTTGTTCCTTTATTCCGGTTACAGAAATATTTTTTCTGTTGCCTTTATTTGCTCCAAAAATATTTTTGTGTATTCTTATTTTAAAGTCATCAACTTTTTATTTCCTACACCACTATTCTGTGCATTATTTTTCTCACAGTGTTTTAAAATAATTCAGAATTTCTTTCATGTAAGTATATTTCTTTTACTGACAGGAATGGGTATTCCTTTAATGTAATTCATTCCTGCTATCATTTTGAATCTAGAAGCCTTTAGGAATTAAAGAATAAGATTATAGATTAACTGTTATTAAAACTAATGGAAACCTTATACTGTAAGCTCTTCTGAAACTCTATATTCATTTTGTAATTATTTCTGATAACACATTTGTTCTAATTTCTGTACTTATATATTATGTATACTATATTTTAACTTATTTTATCCATCTTTCCTTGCAATTTCAATAAGTCGTTATCCTGTTGCATTTTCTTGTTATAATACCGGGGGGGGGGGGGATTCAGTAAAGCCTACATGATAATTTGGACCATGTGCACATTGCAGAGTGATGTGCACATAGCTGCAAACATTTTTAGATTAAGTAAACTCCACGTAGTGGCATGCACTCACATGCAAACATGGAAACTTTTCAGGCATGCAAATTACAACATAAGTAGCTGAATTGTATGCTAATGAAGGAAATCAATACAATGGAGTGACTCATCAAGTTGTAAATTAACTGTGTAGACTCTGTGCTCATGTTGGTCAAATATGAGAAAACTTTTCTGAATATAGCCACGCAAAGGAGTCTGCAGAGAAAACAGAGCACGTAATTGTCCATACATTTGTAAAGAACAGACCCTAATATGTAACCCCATGCACCTTATAACATTCCCAGACAGGTCAGATACTAGAAAATGATATTAAAAGTAGGAACAATTCCTTATTAAGTGCCATGATATAAATGCCACTTTGCACCCCACCCACAAATCATAACTAATGTAGACAGCTGAAAGTGTAAACCCCATGAAACATAGAATCCTAAACTGGAATTTCTCTGTGCGGACATATACACCTGAGTAATACCCTCTCTTGACTCTACAAGATTGGGGTCCCCTTCAGTTTCACTGCCTACATAGTTATCAACCATGTAGATTCAGAGCTGTCAATATGGAGAAGATGCAAATGAGGTCAAAACTCATTAGACTTGCTGAATCCGAAAAATGTATAACCATGTGGGGATGTTCACTTCACATAGCCACTTTCACTGTGTTTGTGTTGAATGCATGGCAACAGTGAATGATGACATTAGGGGTGTGTGTCAGGTTACAATTACAAAGATATACATGTAGGTCTATGAAGTGTAAAAGTGCATGTAAGCAGTGCACAATTCACAACTTCTGTGTCATCCTCTTTATTGTTTGATAAAATGTATCATAGCTATCTGCATTAAATTAAAATTGACTTTTTAATTTTAATCCTTGTTTGCACAATGTGGCACTTAGAGCAACCACAGGAAATTGAGGCATGAATAGCAGGTTTCATGAAACTTGTTACATAACTATTCCTTTGGCAGCATGTGTATGTGTAGGTGTAGAGTATAGAAAGCCCTGGGTTCTACTACAGGGTCTGCAACCTTTCCTCTGCTTTTTGAACTGCATGTTTGCATGATGTCACAGGCATGGACAAAAGTAATAAGTTCCATTGTGTTCAAATTATTTCAGCGTCAATGCATGCAGCAGCAGCAGTGTGTAGGTGTGCATCATGCATCAATGGGCACTAACAGAGTTCATATATTCAGTAAAGTAGAAGATGTTTTTCTAGCTTCTAATTACAGCATAAGCAGGTGATTTCAGTATGGGGGAGCTACTCAACAAGCTATAAAGCACCCAACTAGCCTACATTCTGTTTTTTCCTGAATACTTCCATACCATGGGAGTAGACACAAGGAAATTCTAAGCATGAAATAAAATTTTCTCAACTACTGCATTTGCAAGGTAAGTCCTGAAACTAGACTGTATTCTGAGATAATATCATCTATCATCTATTATTATCTATGAATATTAGATCATTATATAACTTAATTTGGTGCAGTAATGAAGTAAATAGTGGTGTATTTGTACAGAAATTACCTTAACCTGTAACAGCAGACATTTATTTTACTCATCTATGTCAATTACTAAGGTTTTATTTCTTGTTCCTTTCCTTTTCCATTGCCCTTTTTGCATGGATTGTGCAGTGGTGCAATGGTAGCATTGTCACCTCACAGAAAGAGGTTTTCTAGTTTGATTCTTGGCTGGAGTGCCTCCTGTGCAGAGCCTGCATATCTTCCCTGCATTTGTGTGGGTGTTCTCCAGGTACTCTGGTTTCCTCCCACATTAGAAAGACATGTGTCTGGACCATTTCTCTCCGGGCTTCTGCTTAAAATTGGCTTTGTTCCAAGTCAGACTTTTCCAGTAAACAAATGTTAAATAAATACAATAAAATGATGCCCTGCATAGCACAAATAGTGTAGGTGGGTAATGGCTGTCTTTATTGTGTTTATGTGAAGCAAGGCAGACCACCTATGAAGCAGATAGCCAAAAATAGTAACCAGATACATTCAATTAATGCCCTTGGACATCATGAAAACCCAGACTGTAGTACAGATGGTACTTGGTTCTAGTACAGAGAGTGCAATCTTTGTTTTACTGCTGGGACATTGCAGTTTTACAGCAATGAAGTGCAACATAAGCAACTGTTTCCACATCATTCATAGGGCAACAGGTGTAAATGTAGGACTGGCATATACATGGTCCTGGGTTTAAAATACACCATATGCCATTTAGTATTACTTTTACTGATGTTAGCAATGTGGCTCATATTTGCACACTGTGTACAAACAGGCATGACTTGCATGTGTGCACACTTTTTTAACCATCTCACAAATCCACTGCTCACTGCAGTATGGAACTGTATTTATGATGCCTTCTTATTAGTGTTTATTGGCCATTTCCTTTGTATGACATAAAACTACATGTGGAAGCATTACAAATTCAGGGCACATTCTAAGTATAAGTCATATATTCACAGTGCATACATGTGTTGTCCCCCCCCATAACCAGTATAATGATGGGGGCTCAACACATATATCAACCACACTACAAAGTGTAATATATAATGTTGTGTGCTCCCTCATGGAAAAGGCCAATCAGTGGTCCTGACAACCTTGCTCCACTAAACCCAATCCACCAACTATGGTCAGTAAGGGTACTTGTGTTTTTACACAGATAGGCTTCTACACACATAGGACACACTCTACAGTTAGGCTACTGGTCTCATATGAACCTATGAATCTATGTACCTATGCAGGACTCCCAACCTGTCCTCCCCTACATGGCCTGCTGATGTCATCTATCATTGGAATTCATCAATTCCGATACCCTGGACCTGCTCATTCTGACCCCCACTAGAGGAAGCAACATCCTTGACCTGGTTATTACTAACATGAGCAACCATTGCTCTACACCAATAGTCAATCTCACCCTGGAAAGATCCCACCATAAACTAATCACCATGGAAATCCATATCTCACCTACACCTCCTCCCTGCAAAGGTAACCACCTTGAAAAACTTCTCCAAAGCTGACTTTTGACTCCTAAACACAGAGGTGGCTAACTTCACGGCACACATGCCAATGGAAAATAGCTGCATGACTGCCAAATCATACACCAATGCACTGTATGAACATGTACATAAATGCATGGAACTAGCCATACTCAAGATAACCAAGATGCTCTCCTCCAAAAAAGGAAGCCAATCTGGTGGTCCCCTGTCATTAATAAACTCTACAACAGAAGGAAGAAACTGTTGCAGAAAAAGGTGAAGTCCTAAGACTGGAAAAACTCCCTTATTAGCCTGAACAAAAATTTGAGATACCGCATCAAATCATCTAAAGCCAGCTATAAAGGCAGAATTGAGGCAGACATTAAAAACAATCACATAGCCTTCTATAGTTATATCAATAACCTCCACGACAATACCCATATTTGTTCTGAATTACTGCACAATGGTACCTCCTATACTGAGCCAACAGATACTGCCAACATACTGGCCAACAGATTCAGTGCCACCTTTATCCCTCTTTCCCCCCCAAAGGAACAATCACAATACCGGAAGAAAGCTAAGCACACAGCATTTCTGCAGCACAAGTTAAAGCTGCATTGTCCAAGGCCAAAACACAGCTTCCATAAGACCCAATAATATCCCTGGCTGTGTTCTACATGATAAAGCAAACTGGCACCACATTTGTGTGCCCTGTTCAGTCACAGCCTCACCTCAGGCTTTGTCCATACTGAATGGTGCACTGCTACAGTCATCAATCTCCATAAAGGGGGAGGGACTACAGTCACTGGGAATTATCGCCCCATTAGCCTGACGAGTCTGATATGTAAAGCTATGAAGTGCATCATCATGGACCTGATTAACAAAGATATAGGAAATATCCAAACTCTGGACCCCACACAGTTTGGCTTTATGAAAGTGAGATCATGCCTGCTCAACCTGGTTGACTACGTCAGTCACCAGGGCTATGGATGAAGGTAAGGCAGTGCATACAGCCTACCTCGATCTGGCCAAGGCCTTTGACACCATTCCTCTCTCGGGAATTATTGATAAACTCAACAAACTAGGCATCAACCCCTGTATCACTAGGTGGGTTGGAAATTGGCAGACAAATAGAACACACAGTGTGAAAGTAGCGAACTCCAAGTCAGACTGCCAACCAGTCACAAGTGCAGTCCCACAGGGATTGGTCCTGGGTCCTCTCCTGTTCAGAATCTACTTCTCAGAAGTCCAGGCCAACACAAAGGGACTCTGGCTTATCAAGTTCACAGACAACTGTAAGCTGGGAGTCATTATTAACTCCCTAAGTGATGCAGACATCCTACAGAAACACCTCACTGAGACCAATGACTGGTGCTGAAACTATGGCCTTAAGCTTAATGCCAAAAAATGCGTCATCATTCCATTGGGTAAAATCTCAGTTCCCACTAATTACCACATCAATGGGAGCCCACTGAACACTGAAGGCATTATAAGAGATCTGGGGACGCAGATTGACAGCAGCCTCTCCTTTGACTACCACATTGCCACTGTGGTCAGAAAGACCTTCTATGTGGCACATCTCATTACCAAGGGTTTTGTATCCAGAAAGAAAGAGATCATCATCTCTCTCTCTCTTCTCTTCCCTCATTAGACCAGTCATCGAGTATAATGCCCCATTTGGCATGTACCTCACTAGACACTTGCAAAAGCTGGAGAGACCACAGAAGAACCTCACGAAGAGGATCATAGACATTAAACAAATGTCCTACATGGACAGACTCAAAAGGCTCCAGCTATTCTCTGTCTCATATCGCCTACTTAGAGGTGATCTCTGCTTGACTTACAAAGCCATATCTGACCCAGCTCTGTTAGAAATGTTACATCTAAAGAAATCCCAATCCCTCCACTCCACACCCTCCAGAGATCTTAACCTCATTACTACAATCAACAGGACATGCTGGAAGGACAGGTTCCTCACCCAGAGACTGCCCATGCTCTGGAATAGATTTCCCATACATATCAAGCAGAGCACCTCACTGTCCCTCTTTAAGAGAAATCTTGATGAGTGGATGGGTAATAGAAAGTTCACCCCAGTGATCACTCCAGTGGCTCTATTTGATAGAGGCACTGGGAACTAACGTTGAGAAGCATGATGCCAGGACATTTCTATGGGCTATGCTTGTAAAGGCTCCAGGGCCATTAGCCTAGTAGATACCTATGAACCTATAAATTAACCAGCAGCCATGTAAAAGTCATACTTATGGTGTGGCGCTTGCTTAAAGTAGTTTGTTCTGTAGTCTGTGCACTTACGTAGGGGTTCTCTTTTCACTATAGTCAACTGTGTACGTGTGTGTGTGTGTGTGTGTGTGTGTGTGTGTGTGTGTGTGTGTGTGTGTGTGTGTGTGTGTGTGTGTGTGTGTGTGTGTGTGTGTGTGTGTGTGTGTGTGTGTGTGTGTGTGTGTGTGTGTGTGTGTGTGATGTCACTTGATATTGCAGAGATGCTTTTACACCAGCATGTGGGACAGTCTTATCACCATATGCTCAACAGACAATGCTGATGTACCTCCATATGGTCTCAACAGACAATGCTGATGCAATCAGCTATATCAGATTATTGTATATATAACCATCCCACCAGGGCAGGATCAGACACTGGCCTGGAGATCAGGCAGATTTCACCTTAGATTCATAGGAGGTTACTATGCTATTGTCCCAAGAACCATTATAAGTCTAACCATGTTATACAATTATTTCCTTATTGTCCATCTTCTATGGTTTACATTTGCAGTGCAAGTGTATGATCATCTCCGACTGCCCTTATCCAAGAGGGACATGGGTGACACACCCGAGGTAAATTTACAGACTTCCATCCAGTTGTCTAAGTTGTGCTTAAATAGGGTCATTGAGGATCTCTGTTTTATGTAAATTAGGATTTTTTTGCAGAGGAGTAGCAATCTCTGGGAGACATATCTGTCACTCCACCAACTCCTGTTAATGTCACATGCTAGGTTAAGTTCCCTAGAGTGAGTGAATCATATCAAATGTGACTTGTGAATGTGCAACATTTCTATTAGGCCAGGGTCTGAGACTGCTCCATAGGTCAGGCACAAGTCACCTCTCAGGAGTCTATAAGATACAGACCACAGTGACAGGGCCTTCAGTCTGTCCATACAGGTCATGTGTTTCAGGCCCTGAATTGTCTTGGTGAGAAATCTCTGTGGTCTCTCCAGCTGCTGCAAGTGTCTGGTGAGGTACATACACAAATGACCATTACACTCGGGTTCCTATTGGAAAATTGAAAATGCAATTGCTCGAACGACTAAAGGTCGACCTTTAATGATTGAACAATTACATTTTCGAATGCTCCAAAAAATGTATTAAAAAAAAAAAGTAAAGTAAAGGGTGAAGGCAGGGTGGCAAGCCCCCCTGCAGCCCCCACACCCCCGCTACTTAAATATACCAACTCTGAGATCGTGCTACAGCATAGGGAAGGGAAACCTTCCCTTTCCTGAGCTTAACTCCATTAAAGTGCAATCTCTGAGTTGGTATATTTAAGTAGGGGGTATGGAGGTGCAAGGGGGCTTGTCCCCTGCTCACAGCAGTTACTTTTGTTTCTTTTGTTTTTTTTTTTTTATTACATTTTCGAAAATGTAATACTTTGATCATATGGTGTTGACTATATGGTGTTCAAAGTACTGAAACTTCTATAATCTAATATGTAACCTTGTACTCTATTAGTGGTCTAGTGAAGGATGAGTACAGAGGAGTTAAAACATCTTTCACTCCAGATACAATGCCCTTACTTATGAGATGTTGTGTGGATTAGTTGTGTTTCGAGGTTGGAAGAGCATTGTGGTTCGTTATTACCTCAGTGGGTATCTGCGTGCAAGTGTCGCAGTACTTACTGTTTCAGTGTTCTGAAGAAGTCCACATTGCAGTGGGTGAAAGCGCTTAACACCGGGTTTTATGGCTTTTTATGACTTTTATGGCTCAACATGTTTGGAATAAAATCTGTTTTTTGAGAAGAAGCAGAGGTTTGTGCACTCATTGGTGACAGCGTGGTTGTTTGAGTTCTTACTTATGAGATGTGCAACATAGAAGGCCTTCCTTACCACTGTGGACACATTTAGTAGGCTGACTGGGATGTTATCCTGTCCCATAGAGGCTGTTTTTTTGCCCATGGAGAGTGCAGTTATGAACTGCTCTGTGGAGATACTAGGTTGAGTATTGGTGACAGAATATGTCTGTTGGGAAGGGGGTGAAGTTTGCCCCAAACTGTCTTGTAGCAGGTTAGCAATGTCCTTAGAGTCAGTATGAGTGGTACCATCCACTACTAGTCTGGCACAAAGCCGGTCCTTCACTTTTAGATTTCTGACATAGCTAAAGAATGCTTCCTGATTATCTTTAGCTAGAGATGCTAGTTCAGGCTTGTATGTGGCTTTAGAGGACATAACAAGATAGCTAACCTAGCTTGTTTGAGTTGTTGAGGGTGTCCTTCTTCTGCTGAGTCAGGTCAATCTTGATCTTAGACTTCATTTGTTGTATAACCTATGTATGCTTGATGCCCACCAGAGTGGCTTGTTTTCTGTGAGGACCTTATTTTGTTCCATTCATATTCAGCTGACACTATACATTTGTATAGGTGTTTAGATAGGCCGTGTACACCTCTGTATACCAGTCAGTGTTGACAGTGGGGGGGTTGCAACTATGTATGTCATCAGTTAGGAGGCTATAGTTTACTTTTGATAAATGTTTCATCCTTTCTACTCTTGAGGGGGTTTTCGGATATGACTGAGAATGTGAATGAGACTTAAGTGTGAACCATCCTGAATGGGGGATGGCAATAGACAGGAGTTAGTGCAGAGAAACACTATATTAGTAAGTTTAAGTCTAGGACATTTGAGTCCCTTTTGAGGGTGAAGACTACCTGTTACACAGCATGCATATTAAGAAAGTCCAGGAACCTTAGGGTGAGTGTATTTGTGCACTTATATGACTCCAAATTGATGGAAGGATAGTTGAAATCACACATGACTAAGGTGTCTGGCTGTTTAGTGAGTGACTCAAGGAGGTCCAAGTAGTCAGATTGGTACTTGTGGTTCTTGGTGGGAGAACTGTAGCTAACAATGATATGGCAGGGGATTTACAAACAGTTATTTGGACTTGTAATAGCACTATGGAGTTGTACTCTTTGACTAGTCTTGCACTGTATTTGTCTTTAATGAAGATGTAAACAACTCTGTCTCTGGTTCTTTCATGCTCGTTTTGATGTCTGAATATGTGGAAGGCATTGCAGCCTTGCATGGCCAGGGGGCACTCTGGGGCCTTGAATGATGTCTGTGTGACTGCACAGGCATGGGCATCTTCCAAGGTAAGAGTCCTTCCTGTGAGTGCAGATTCTGATTTACACTCCTTGCATTAAGCAGCATAACTTTCAGTTTTGTCTCTAGTGGACTCTTTTACACTGAGAATTTAGTTCTTCTGACATTGTCTAAAAAGGCTACTATGAGGAGGCAAGCACCTTCATATAGTACAGTAAGGTGCATCTCCAGTCTTTCACTGCAATATGGACTATGACTGAGTCATTCCAGTACTTGTTGTCGAAAGACCTGAATGCGTGCATGATCTGATGGACCCTGGCATCTGTCAGGCAGCTGACTGTGACCTTCTCCGTGTCCATCCTGATGAGGGGCACATCTATGTGTCTCACTATCAAGTTGCTTATGAGCAATACATTTAGTTTTTAGGTGTTTTGTCTGACTGGCTTATTCGCTGAGACATTGTTGTCTGTATTATTATATATATAGTGGATTCTGATGGTTCTGCACTGTGTGCAGTAGGTTTGTGCTTGGGAGTTCTCGTTGATCTTTCCTTAGGTTTCTAGCAAGTACCTCCATGTATGTGGGTTTATGTGTTGTGAACTTATGTGCAGGAAGTGAATTATGTGTGCTGACAACATGTTTGATAGCTGGTTTGTTGTTTTGTGAAAGAATTGTTTCCAAATTCATAATATAAATACAACTCTCACATGTTGCATTGGTTTATTTTAGCAGTAACTGGTTGTCAGTATGCATGAGAAAATTTCTATCTTGCCTCAAGATGCCCATGTAAATCTGGTTGCCTGGAGAAATGGAGGGAACTCTCCATCCATTATGGAAAGTATATACTGTAGTAACTAGTGGTGAATGGCTAGATGGACCAGGTTTTGGTGTAAGAATAACAAAATGTATCTATTCTGTGGAGGACTAGGGGTACAAAATGTGTCAGTGTTGCACAATGCACAACTGAGTTGCTCACAGGGCAGCAGTGTAAGCTCTGAGTAACTACTGTAAACTGAGTGCAAACCCGGCAAAACACAATGCTGGAATACAAGTGAAGTTAAACTATTTTAAAAAAGTAAATAAAGGAAAAGGCCAAGAGTGAGCCTTATTCCAGCAGTCCCAACTCAGGTGGGTTCTTCGCTGTACAATTCTGCCACAAGGGTGCAGGGGTGGCCTCTTAATGTAAGAGGGCTGGTTTTAGTGCTCAAATGATGTCAAACAGTCTAGATCCAGCAAGCCTGAATTGAGACCATGCTATAAAATGCAGAAGTACTAGAAATTCAAAGTGCAAAAAATCGCAATCACAACAGAAGAACAGTTTAAATAAAGTAGCAATTCAGTAGAATACTCCAAGAGTGTAGACAACAAATCTTCCTAATGTGAAATAAGTGATATGGAACCCAAGTGCTTAAACCAGAACTAAGACACTTTCAGAACAACAGACACAATAAGCTTTCAACCAGCAATTCCCAGCTTAAAAGGGTATATGTAGGCTATTCTCTGCTGCCACAAGAGTATACACCACAAACCTTCCTAATTTAAAATAACTGGTTTGGAGGCCAAGTTCTTAAACCATAATGTAGATCAATATGTTAGTATCTACCTTTAAGAAGCTATCCAAGGGTTTGCACAAAAACATTTGAAATAAAGTCCAAATTGCATAAAACAAATAAAATAAAGGGAAAAGACAGCATTTTTGCAAAGCATATTTTTTCATATTAAGCAAAAAATATCCAAGTTTTAAAAGAAGTGTATAAAGTACTTGCATGTTTGTGCATTGTTACAGTAAAGTTATTTCACAAAGTACAGCCATTACAGAGCATATTTTGCAGAATACAGCCATTACAGAGCATACTTCACAAAGTAAAGTGTTTCAAAGAGTTTATTGCGCATTTGAATGCTGTTACAAGCTCACATAACAGTTTATTCATACATCATTACAAGGTCCATATTTTCAGTGTGTTTGTGTATACTCTGTCGTCATGGCAGATGGATTTTGTAAACCCAGTGCACTTGTGTTTGACAATAATATTTCTGAGAACTGGAGAGTGTTTGAGCAAGAGTACGACATTTTCATACAGGCTGCATTTTCTGATAAAGATGACCGTACAAAGGCATTTATTCTGCTTAATTTAGCTGGGTCAGAAGCTATAGAAAGGGAATGATCATTTGTGTATGCACCTGCTGTCTGTACAAGAGAGGGGAAAAAACATCATATTGTTGTATAAGCTGAGTCAAAAGAGGACCCAGAGTGCTTGAAATGTGAATTTAGTGAAACGTATAACCCCAGACAAATATTACAATGGAAAGGCAGTTATTTTACACAAGGGATCAAAACTTTCGCAGCATATATAACTGACCTGAGGAATAAAGTTAAAACGGGTCTATATCACATTATTGAAATTCCAAAATGTCAAACACCATAAGCTCGACCTTGGAATCTCGAAATATGATATACTCGAATGCTCAGAACAGCTAATATTTTCCAAGGTAAAAAATTCGCTGTTCTGAGAATACACACACACACAGCACAAGCACACCAAAATACATAATCCACATATACACACTTCACAGAACCCTACACTAAACCATACTTACACTACTAGCTATCCACTTACCTTAACCCAACCCTAACCCTAAGGTCCCTGCTCCCTAACCCTAAGGTCCCTAACTACCACACACTCACCTTACCTGCTCCCTAACCCTAAGGTCCCTAACTATCACACACTCACCTTACCCGCTCCCTATCCCTAAGGTCCCTATCACACACTCACCTTAACTCGGTCTGTTCGCACACTTACCTTAACCCAGTCCGTCACCTTTGCACCACAGTTGAGGAAATAGCGAAGCTGCAGAAACGGCCCACTGAATACTTTCCCTAGGAAAATATTTGGTGTTCTGCAGTTTCGCTATTTTAAGCGTTCGCTGAATGGGGTCGATATTATAACGTTTGAAGTTTTAAGACTTCAGTGTTATAATATAGACCCAGTTAAAACATGCAGATTTGGTAACTTAAGTGATGAGTTGATAAAAGATAGACTTGTGTGTGGAATAAAATATGATGCCGAGAGAATGACTTTGCTTCATGACAGTGATTTAACTTTGAATAAGGCCATTGTGAATTGTCAGATATATGAGCTCACAGAAAAGCACACAAATATGCTTACAAATGAGAACAGCTCTAGAAGGCAGAGTGGCAAAGCTCATGTTGATAGTATGCAGCATATAGTTAAACGAAACAGGCCCAAGCACATGGCAGGAACTGTAGCCCCTGCAGCACTCATTGGTAAACCCCAGAACTTTCTAGTCTATTCCAGAGTTTACATAGTCTCCATGAAGCATGAGTGAGTCAGCAAACTCAAACCATGGGTCCCAAAACAGTTTCATTGCCAACTGTCGTAACTGTGGTGGAAGTCATGAATCTAAAAAGGAAAAATGTTTAGCTTTTGGTCAGCAATGCCACAAATGTAATAAATGGAATAATTTCAAAAGATTTTGTAAAACAAAAAACCCACATTATTTTATTAAAAGGGAGCATTTTGAGAAACAAGTTGATCAGTTAGACAGTGGCAATTCTACTCTTTATGTTGATGGTGTGTCAGTGCTTCATGAAATGGTCAATGCAGTAGATTTAAGGGTAAAGAATGAAGTATTTTGTAGTATTCAGATAAATACTAACTTCTGATTTCATGACACAAACTACAAAACAATCTAAAATCATGCTACAGATGTGGAAGCAATGACATTCAGCAGAAAAGCTATTCAGTCCTTCGATAAACTTTATTTCAATAAACATAAGTGCTTATGTTCACTTAAACCATATATGAACTTCTTCAGACTCTTCACCCATAGTAACAGCTCTGTTTAAACCATGATTTTGGATTATTTTGCTTTTCAGGTAAATGGAAAACCTACAGAACTCAAAGTTGACACAGATTCCAAGTGCAATGTTATGTCTGCAGAAACATTTCATAGAGTGTGTCCTGGTGAAAGGCTTTATTTGGCAAGGTGTGCAAAGCTTGTTGCTTATGGAGATGAAGAAATTCAGACTGAGGGCTCAGTAGTGCTTTCATGTTACTTTGCTGGAAGAAGCTACAAATTATTATTTTGTTTGGTCAAGAGGTATGTCCAGTCATTTTTAGGGCTCAGAGACAGTTTGAAAATGGGATTGCTTTCATTTAACAAGGAATCCACCATGTTAGCTTACAAGACCGCTATTCTAATTTTGCCCAGTACATTTTCACTACCTATGCTGATCTGTTCCAAGACAAACTAGGCAAACTTCCAGTTGTGTACTCCATGACGTTAGACCCAGAGGTCAGTCCTGTTATCAGGCCAGCATGTAAAGTTCCAACAGCCATGCAGGACAGTCAAACCTGAATTAGCTAAAATGGTTTGACAAGGTGTGATTTGTCCAGTTGAAACTCCAACTGAAGGGTATCTTCCATGGTGGAAGCTCATAAGAAAAGCTCAGATGACATCAGAATATGTACTGAGCCACGAGATTTGAACTAAGTGCTAAAAATACCTCATCACCCAATGTGCACAGTCAAAGAAGTTGCAGTTTTAATGCCAAGTGCCACTATTTCTTTTTTGTTTGTCTTTTGTCTTAGATGCAAAGAGTTTATTTTGGCAAATTCACCTTGGCAAAATATCATCATTGCTCACTATGTTCAGTACTCCTTTAGCAGGTACAGATTTTTGAGAATGCCATTTGGGATAAATTCTGCAAGTGAAGTCTTTCAGTGTGCAATGGAGCAATTTTTTTTCTGGATATCCTTGCGCTAGCATAATAGACAACATACTAGTAGGAGGTGATGATGAAGCCGAACATAACAAAAACCTCAGAAAAGTACTAGAAAGGGCACATCAAATGAATCTTAAGCTCAACCCACACAAATGCAAATTCAGGCTACAAGAAGTTACTTATGTTGGTCACTTATTTACGAGTACAGGCTTATGACTAGACCCTTCAAAACAAACAGCCATTCTCAAGATACCTGCTCCAGACAATGTTCAAGCCTTGCAACATTTTCTTGGCATGGTCAACTACATCGTCAAGTTTATTCCAGACTTGAGGCAACTTTCAGCACCACTCAGAGAGCTGACATGTAAAGATGAATCCTGGTCCTGGTTAGAGCAACACCAAAGAGCATTTGATGTCCTGAAACAGAGAATTGCTAGTCTACCAACTCTCAGATACCATGATGTTCACAAACCAGTTAAACTTTCCTGTGATGCTTTGAAATTTGGACTTGGTGCAGTCATTCTACAAGAAGATCAACCTGTTGCCTATGCATTGAGAACTCTTACCCAAACTGAGATGCAGTTTGCTCAGATCGAGAAAGAGCTTTTTGCAATTGTGTTTGCATGTTCAAAGTTCCATGATTATGTTTATGGTAGACATAGAAGATTGAGACAAACCACTAACCATTAGTCACTATCTTGAGAAAGCCTATGCATCCAGCCAGACTGCAACATATGATGCTGAGATTGCAAAAGTACAATTTCAGTCTTGTCTACAAGAAAGGCAAACTTCTTCATCTTGCTGATTCATTATCCAGATCATCCAGAAACAACACAGAACAGCACAAGAATAAGAGCCTTGATTTTGTAGTTATGGAAGTGAGAAATTTTTCTTCCACACATCTTGATGAGTTCAGAGATCACATAGCCACAGATCCAGTTTTACAAAGGCTCAACCACTTTATCAGTTAAGGATGGCCATCAAAGTAATCTAGTTTAACTCAATAAGTGCAACCTCATTTTCCATACAGAGATGAGATTTTGTCTGACAAAGGTATCATAATAAAATATCCAAAAGTAATTGCTCTAAAGTCTTTGCAACAAGAGTACATTACTATTTTGCATCGTGGTCACCCAGGAACTGAATCTAGCAAAGGAAGGGTGGGAGGTCTAGTATTTTTGGCCTTCTATGTCACAGGACATTGAGAGAGCACTTTTATCTTGGTCAGTGTGTAAGAATACAAAGCGACTTCAACAGAAGGAACCAATTCAGCTTAATCAGATTTTGGAACTAACTTGGTCAACAGTAGCCATTTTGAATCTTTGAGTGGAATGGTCAACATTTAGTGTTAGTAGACTCTTACTCCAATTGGTCATTACTAAGATGAAGCATCATTTTGCTGTTCATGGTAGTCCACACAAAGTTATTTCTGACAATGGCACACAGTTTATAAGTCAACAGTTCAAAAGATTAGATTAGGAATGGGACTTTACTCATGTCACAAGTAGTCCAGAGTACCTGCAGTCAAATGGTTTGGCAGAACGTGCAGTTCAAAGTGCAAAACAATTACTAGAGAAGTAAAAATGAGACAATAGTGATGTCTTCCTGAATTTCTTGAATCTCAGAAATGGTCCTCATGATAAACATCGTGATTCACCTGGTCAGAGACTTCTGTTGAGACAAACCAGAACCACATTACCAATCAGTAGTCAATTGTTGGTTCCATGTGTCAGGAACAACAGGTTAGTGAAAGCCAATCTTTTGAAGAAGCACTTAACCCAGAAGTCCTACTATGATAAGACCAGTACCGCTCAAGCCATTATGAGGGGCAGAAGTGGTAAGGATGCAAACATCCAAAGGTTATGATCTGATTGGTGTCATAAAGAATATTGGTCCAGAGCCGGGAATGTACATTATGGAAACAAAAAGAGCAACTTTTAGGCAGAATTCGAAACATTTGCGACCAGTATCCAAGCCTATTCCACAGCACATAGCCTGTGAGAAAGGGTTCCTATTAAAACCTTGAACTTGTAAAACTTTGAATGTCACATGGTTGACACCATATGATTGAACTTTTAGAAGTTCGAAGGTTAAAATAAATGGCTCCATACAGCACAGAATGGGAAGATTTCCTTTTTCTGCACTGAAGTGCGATCTCGGAGTTGGTATATTTAAGTAGCGGGGGTGTGGAGGGTGCAGGGGAGCTTGCACCCCAGCTCAGACTGTTTAGGTAAGTTTTTCTTTTTTCTTTTTTACTTTTTATTATATATTCGATGTTTCAAACTTCGCTCATATGGTGTCGATCATATGAGGTTTGAAGTTTTGAAACTTCGAGTATATACCCGTGAGACAGACTCTTTATCTCAGAGTGAGTTGTCTGGTGTTCCAATTCCACAGGAAGTTCCAGAGGACATTCCTGTTCCTATAATGAATCCAGAATTTCCTGATATGAGTTGTGCACCACAGACTGTTGCTAAATTTGGTCCTAACTGTTATGTTACGAGATATGGTTGAATCTCTAAACCTTGTAGCAGATATGAAGCAACTTGGATATGAACACTGTGCTTTGTTTCTAATGTACATAGTGATGCATGTCTAGCTCTGATATTTATTTTTCAAAGGGCAATCATTTTAAGAGGGAAGATGTAGTTCAATATGTGTGTATATACCTTTAAGAAGCTATCCAAGGGCTTGCACAAGTGTATAAATCCTGAGCAAGTGCAAGTCAGACTGCCATTTTGTAGTTAGCTGTTGAGATGTAAGCATGTATGTATGTAAACTCTGTATGTTCATAAGTTCATAGGTTCATAGGTTGGTACTAGGTTATCGGCCATAGGGCCTATACAAGCCTAGCCATAACAATTCCCTGGATATAACTTCCCACAATATTTACTTCTCAGGACCCCTGTCTAGCAGGGCGACTGACATGATCCCCGGGGGGAATTTCCTATTTCCCATCCAATCGTCAAGGTTCCTTTTGAAGAAGGCCAATGAGGCGCTCTGCTTGACATGTATGGGCAGTCTATTCCAGAGTATGGGGAGTCTCTGGGTCAGGAACCTATCCCTCCAGCATGTTTTGTTCATTGTGATGACAAGGTTTAGATCCCTGGAGCGTGTGGCTCTGAGGGATTGGGATTTCTTTAAGTGGGGCATGCCCAACAGCTCAGGGTTTGACATGGCCTTGTATGTTAAGCAGAAATTGCCTCTGAGTAGATGATATGCCACAGAGTATAGCTGGAGTTTTTTAAATGGTCAGCATATGGCATCTGCTTTAAGCCTGTGATTCTTTTAGTGAGGTATTTCTGTGGCCTTTCCAGCTGTTGCAGATGTCTTGTGAGGTACATACCAAACGGGGCATTATACTCTATAATGGGTCTAATGAGGGATGAGTACAGTGGGACAATGGCCTCCTTTTTTCTGGATGAAAAGCCCTTAGTGATGAGGTGTGCCACATAGAAGGATTTCCTGACTGTTGTAGCGATGTGGTTATCGAAAGTGAGACCACTGTCCACCTGTGTCCCTAGGTCTCTCATCACACTTTCGATGTTTAGTGTACTGCCACCTATGTGGTAATTCATGGGTACATGCTTTTTTTCCAAAGGGGATAACTATACATTTCTTGGCATTAAGCTTGAGCCCATGGCTCTGGCACCAGGCATCTGTTTCTGTAATGCCCTTTTGTAGAATAGCCAAATAATTTGGGGATTCAATAATGGCTCCCAGTTTGCAGTCAACTGCGAACTTTGTTAGACAGAGTCCCTTAGTGTTGGCCTGTACTTCAGAGAAGTAGATGCCAAACAAGAGTGGTCCCAGGGCTGAACCCTGAGGTACTCCACTTGTCACTTGTCTGGAGCTGGATTTGGAGTCAGCTACTTTTACAGTCTGGGTTCTGTCAGTAAGCCACTTGTAAACCCATCAAGTGACATAGGGATTTATGCCCAACTTAGTAAGTTTATCTATGATTCCAGAGTGGGTGTTGGTGTCGAAGGCCTTGGCGAGGTCCAGATAAGCTGTGTGGACTGCCTTACCCTCATCCACAGCTCTGGAGACTGATTTGAAGAAGTCAATCAGATTCAGGAGACAAGATCGGCTCTTCACAAACCCAAACTGGGTGGGATCCAGTGTTTGAAGGTTGCCAATGTCTTTGTTTATAAGTTCTATGATAATGCGTTCCATGCCCTTGCAGATCAGGCTTGTCAGACTGATGGGACAGTAGTTCCTGGGATCCAAGGCAGATCCCCCCTTGTGGAGAGGGATAACTGTAGCTGTGCACCACTCAGTGGGCATGAAGCCTGAGGTGAGGCTATAATTAAACATGACACTTAGGTGATGTGCCAGTTTATTTTGTAGTTCATGTAGTACACAACCTGGAATGTCATCTGGTCCCATGGATGCTGTATTCTTAGCTTTGGAGAGTTCGGTTTCTACCTGTGTGGCCATGATTACCGGAATTTGGCAATCTTTTGATATTGAGATGGGCCCTTTAGGGAGTGAGAGGGGGGTGAATTTGGCACTAAATCGATCTGCCAGGATATTGGCAATATCCTTGGGGTCATTATATTTAATGCCATTCTGTTGTAGCTCAGAGCAGATCTGAGCATTGCCATTTAGATTCTTGACATAACTATAGAATGCCTTGTGGTTATCTTTGGAATCTTTGGCAATTTTATTTTTGTAACTAGCTTTTGATGATTTTATGAGGGATCTCAGCTTCTTACTGAGGCTGGTGAGGGAGTTTTTTTGCATCCTGGGATTTTCTTCTTTTTTACAACAGTTTCCTCCTTCTGTTGTATAGTTTGTTTACAGCAGGGGACCACCAGATTGGCTTCCTTTTTTTTGGAGAAGAGCATCTTGGTTCTATTTGGGATGGCACAATTCATGCACGAGTGGATGTGCTCGTACAGTGCCTTTGTGTAAGATTCTGCAGTCGAACTTTCAGATCTCGTCTGCATGGGTGTCATGGTTTGTCACTTCTGACTTCAGTAGCATGAAGTTGGCTTTGGAGAAGCTTTTTAAGGAGGTTTCCTTACTGGGAGTGGGGGTGGGATGTGGATGTCAAGGGTGATTTGCTTATGGTCAGACCTGACCAATGAGGTGGGTGACCACTGGTGTGCAGCATCTATCTCCCATGTTGGAGCCCCTGGTGGGACAATGGATTAGTTGATCCAGGGTGTTGGAATTTATGAATTCCAAGAACCGTTGGGAAAAGGAGTTGGTACATGAGTAGTTTTCCCAGTTAATGGCAGGGTAGTTAAAATCACCTAGTATTAGGGTGTTTGGTTTTATCTTAATATTTTCCAGTATGTTTAGAAAGGTGTAGTGAGAATTTTGGAGCATGGTGGGGGATCTGTAGCAAGCTACAATTTGGATTGCAGTCTTACCTAGTGTTAGTTGTACCTGGAGAATTTCAGATGCATTGTGTTGGGCAACTACCCTGGAGATGTGAATATCCTTGGTGAATATGGACACTCCTCCACCTTTAGTGTTTCGGTCTTGGTTTTGTGGCTGAAAAGTGTGGTAAGAGTTGTAGTCTGGTATTGCAGGGGTGCTCTCTGGAGCCTTGAACCAGGTCTCAGTTACTGCACAGATATCAATGTTCTCCATTTTTAGGAGTGCCTCAGGAGAATGCATTTTGAGGTTTAGACTTCTAGCCTTGAGTAGCATTACCTTCAGATTTTGCATGCTTGTATCTGTTACAGTGGTGGTTTTATACTTTGAAACTTTCCTAAAAAGGCACTATAGGGGTGGCAAGAGCTTAAGCCAGTAACCTGAATCCCAGGGGTGACAGGTGCAGACCATCTCTGGCAAAGCATCATGGTTTGTCGATCATGTCGTCCCAGGCAGACAGATACTGGATCCCCTTTGGATGACACCAGAAGCTTAGCCAATTGTCGAAGTCAATCATTTTGTCCTTATACGGTGGTATCATTCTGGGCGAAGGCAGGATGCTACTTAGGGCTAGGGTCATACCTGCCTGGGCCACATAATGCAAGAGCTCTTCCATGTCTCTTTTCATGTAGTCCAGGAGGTACGTCTCAAGTAATTCACTCCAGCATGGACAATGACAGAGTCATATTTGTACTTGTTTTGGAGTGACTTGAGTGCATGCGTTATGTGGTGGATCCTGGCACCCGACAGGCAGCTGACTGTAATTTTCTCCTTGTTCAGCCTGGTGAGTGGGACATCAGTGTGCCTGACTATAGAGTCACCTATGACTAAAGTGTTGTGTACATTGTCTTGCCTTAGGGGCTGTTGTTGGGTGGCACACTGGTGTTGTGAGCTATGTGTCACTTTGGTTGTGACTGGTGTCTGTTTGCATTTCAGCTTCGGAGGTCCTTGTTGCTTACTAGTTTGTCCATATTTAATGATGCTGCTATCGATCCTGATGTGTTTGCATGTATTAAAACATCTGAACGAAACCCCATCCTTGTGTTATATGTGGTAGAGATGACCGAGCAACACATAACAGAGACACTTAGAACAACAGCCACAATAAGCATTCAGTCAGCAATTCCCAGCTTAGAAGAGCAGAGGCTACCATCTCCTCCGATAAGAGTGTAGACTACAAACCTTCTTAATATAAGACAACTGGCCTGAAGCCCAAGTGCTTAAACCAAAAGTAATAAGCTTAGAATAACAGTCACATTTTAATGTGAAACCAGACAGATGACAGTGACATGTCTTTTAATCTACCCGTATACATCATGTCATGGTTAATAAGCCCAGTGTTATCTTGAGAAAGCCTTTTGTTCTGTCCTGCTGCTGCATATGTCTGGTGAGGTTCATGCAAGAGAGAGCATTATACTGTATTACTGTTCTGATGAGTTTGACTATAGTGCTGTCATATAATCCTGAGATCTGAATGTGATTGTGTGCCTTATGGTGTGCACTATTATTATTATTACTACTATGTACTGAAAAACAGTAAAGAAAAATGTTATAAAGTAATGGCATACATTGCAGTTCCTGACTTTGCAACCTTTGCAAGACAATACTTTCATTTTGTGGCTCAATGCTGTTTTTCTGCTGTGATAAACATTTTTGTAGTGTTTAGTGTCTAAAAGAGTGTAGGCTAGTAGCTGTAGTATAGTCCCAGTTCATATGTGCTGTCTCTGGGCCTGTTTGTTTTTGCAGTGGTTGTTCTGAGCACATGTCCCAGGCCATCTTTAATTAGCAGAAGCCTTTCTTTACCTTTTTGGCAGGATTGTGTCGATTGGCTGCTGACTGGTGGAGGTTGGCTGGTCTAGAGCTTGGAGTAAGCACCCATTGGTTCTTTTGAGCTTTTTTAAAAAAGTTGTTTAAAGTTGTATCTTCTGGTTTTTAAGCCCTAACTTTGAGAGGATTTCTGTCTATACACACTGAGCTGAGTGGAGGAGGGCATTGATTACAACTCTGATCTGAGATATATAACAATAAGTATCCTGTTTTTTTTTGCTTATTTTTACTAGTTATTGCTTCTAGCAATTTATATAAAGCACTTTTTATTGTCTGCTGCATACTTTTTACTGTATTTTATTGCTACTAACTAATCTGCACAATTGACCTAAAATGGTCTGCATTACAAGGCCTGATAAATAAGGGTTTTACTGTCACACTGTTTGTAAAGCTTTTTAGCTAGTTTCAGTGTGTGAATCTGTTTGGTTGTTCTGATTTCCTGCCAAAGAGTGTATCATATAATTGATTTGTTTGCAGTTAAAAGCATTCTGTAGAGTCTCCTTGCTCCTTTGTCTATTTAAAAACTTTCATTTTGTGGCTCACTGCTGTTTTTCTGCTGTGATAAACATTTCTGTAGTATTTACTGTCTAAAAGAGTGTAGGCTAGTACCTGTAGTATTGTCCATCCCTGTTGGTGTCTTGGTGTTTTGATGTTATACTTGGTGGCTTTGCAGTTGCCCACCCCTATTGTAAATTTGAACTGGGCACTCCTCCCAGTCTAGTGTAATTAGTTCATTCTACCTAGTACAGAGAGAACATTTGAGAAGGCCAAACCACTTAGTTTCCTAGCCTTGAATTATCTTCTACTTATCCTTTCTCCCTTTCCGTTACCAAAAAAAAATTGCTATAATCTCCCTGTGTTCTGCTTCTCAGCTGATAAGTATATTTTTTGGCACTTTTTAACTGTAACAAAAAACAATTCTAAGCTTGTTTCTTGCCTTTACTGTAACTAGTCTAGTCCAGATACAGATTTGGTATATCCAGGACTGTTTGTAAGCTTCTGAGCCCCCCCCCAAGCCTTTCTGTGTTGGAGGGAAGCCTTCTAGCTTATCAGTGGGAGTGGTAAGCACTAGGTAGCCTATCTACCACAAAATTAGTGGTTTCTGGCCCAGATATTGTAGTTTATTGGCAGTGGCGGCTGGTGAGTTCAAATCACAGGGGGGCTGCAGGAGACAGCTGAATGGGTGGGGTCAAGGGGAAGGGGTGTGGTCAACCATAAAGGGGAGGAGCTATGCACAAAACCACAAAAAACTAACTTTAATTAAATACGCTGCCCTGGGTGGCAAACCATCATTATGAAAGTCCAATCAAGACAAAAATAAGTGTAGAAGAATAAAAATATTTCAATGCATTGACTGCATGACAGCTTACTTAATATCTAGATGGAAACAAAAGGTTGTGAGGCATGAAAAAATTAATTACTTTTTAAATACATTACTGGAATGCCAGTCAAAATCAAGTATAAGAAAAACCAGAAGCACTCAACTCAAACCACTTCTCCTTGCACTGCAGTTCTAATTATAATATATTCAGCTTTATTAAAGTACCAAGTAACATGCTGAAAGTAGAAATCTATGTGATGCCCCACTTGTAAAAATGTTTCTTATCCAAAATGACCTGCTGCCTGACAACTTGTTTCATGGGGAAAACATGATAAAAGTAAAAAATGAAAAGCAAGCAAGAAACAAGCTCAAGATACATTGCTTAAAAGATTACTGTACAGGTTATGGACCACACATGATTGGCATTCTGTTTAGTTTACGGCTAAAGTCTGTAGAGATGACTGGAAGTCTCCAACAAGTGTAATGAGCTTTTTAAAATAATGGAATCCTGTCCTTTAATACCCAAGGCTTATACATTATCTAGTCAAGTATTCTCTGCATGGCAACAACAGAAAGGCTTTCAATGTTGGCAATTCTTTAACATTATGCTTATTAAAGCTTACTTGCATCTTACGATCTCAGACAAGCTTACCTTATGGTCATTAAAGCATTGCTACTTAAACACAGAGCAACAGGCACTGAGTAATAAGCATAAATCAACAGTACAAAAATATGACAGAAACCAGACCATTCTGCAAAATCAAGGACAGATGAAAAGCCACTGCAGTACTTATGCAGTGTGTCCTCCCCATCCAAGGTAGATACAACTACTCCTTGCCTTGCCTGGACACATCCAGAGTCACTACATGGGGGAGTGGGGTGCAACAAGCATGTCACAATTTGAAATCTCTCTGGCTGACTGTGATGGCCCTGACACATTTCATTTGTCATACCTCTCAACCTCAAGAGCAAGAAATCTGGACAAAGCCATACACAGAAGTGGGACAAAGGCCCAACAATAAGGACAATTTTTAAATATTGCTCTAATAAACTTAGAAAGATAATAGAATAGGTCTTGCATTAGTATGAATTTTCTGAAGGGTATAAAATCTGAAACTCAAATGTCTGTCATTTTCTAACTTCAGTCTTTAGTGATTTGTCACTAATTTGCCAAAAAACACAATTTTATGAAAAATGGACCAAAAATGTGATGCAAAAATATAAAATACACACAATACAGCTGCTACCTGTCAAAGGGGACACTTTAATATTAGTACTGCTACCTTGAGCAGCTGACAAAATGAAAGAATCTACATGCATTTCAAGTAATCGATAACTTTGATTATTACAGTTATTTCTTAATTGTAAACCCTCCATGTTTTCTTCCAAAATTGCTATTTTGCGGAGGGATTATTAGGGGGAAGAGCAACATTTTGAGCCAAAAATTGGGGACAGTTGAGAGGTTGGCTATGCCTAATTCTATAAAGCAATTTATTTGCACGTACCTCTCAACCTGTTAATGCAGTAAATCTGAACAAGGCCAAATATATTGGGGGCACATATAAACAGTACTAAAAATTGCTCTTGTATAAAATGAGACAGTTGATAGAACAGCTCTTACTTTAACATGCATTTTTCTGAAGGTTATGAAGTCTGAAACTTTATTTAGTGACTTCTGGCAAATCATTTAGGAATTAAAACTACAAATTTTATGAACAAACTAAAAATAAGAACCAAAAATCTATTCATTCTTGGAAAATCTGGACAGTTGGGAGGTATAGTTCAGCTGGGCCTGTCTGAGTTTGCTGCCCTTCCCCCCCTGACAAAATAATGGTTGAATGGAGCATCTGCAGCCATTCCAATGAACCATTACTTGGCTATTTCACTCCATTTACCATAAACACTAATGTGCATACTGCTTTACTTCTATGATAAGTTGGACTTCATTTTGAAAGTTTTATTTTGTATTTTACAGCACAAACACCAAGTCATCTGTTAAACAAAGCAATGCAGTCTCACAATGAAAACTTAGCATTAAAACTTCTCTGCCCTTGAAACTCACATTCATTGAAACAGCATTGAAACCCACATTCAAAGAAAATACATTTTGCCAGTGGCAGATAAAGATTAATTTTGGGCTGTTTTCGAATCATAGGCCCCTTGCATATGAAACATACATGTGCTCTTTGATACACCTTCCTCATTGTACTAAAATTATATTCCTTGTACAATACAGTACACTTGTTAGAGGGTGTTTTAAATTTGTTTTGAACATTTTTCCAGTAAGCAATGAAACAAACCATATGCACCCATATTGGCAAAACTGCCCAGTTGAGAACATTTATCATAAAAAAAGTCTACTCAGACTTCCACAGTCCACCATTATTAGTAAATATACACAATTCTACAGTCCACCATTATTAGTAAATATGCACAATTCTACAGTCCACCATTATTAGTAAATATGCACAATTCCACAGTCCACCATTATTAGTAAATATGCACAATTCTACAGTCCACCATTATCAGTAAATATGCACAATTCTACAGTCCACCTTTATCAGTAAATATGCACAATTCTACAGTCCATTATCAGTAAATATGCACAATCTCTGAAGTAAGTCATCTAAATAATTCCACATTAAAGAAATATGTAACTAATGAAGCGGTTGCTGCTAGCAATCACCTTTATATTTCATGGTTTCATCGAAAAATAAAGTGTCTGTTGCCCTCGAATAAATTGCCTATATTACATTAAAAAAATGATAAGCTAGTAATAATATTGCAAGAGGAAATGGATGGCAAACTGATAACAAACTCATAGTTAGTATCTTCACCAAGGAGAACATTCTGAGTATGGCAGCATCCACCCCTCGTGGGAGTAGAACCCACAGCCTTCTGCATCAAAAGCAAGTACACAACCTGTTGTGCTATAGTATTAACTAGGCATAGCAGTAAACTTCTATTCCCCTGCAGCTCTCAGCTCCTTGTAAAATCTACTCAATACTCAACTGCATGGGGGGGTCAAAAGCCCAAAAACCAGGGACACATTAAACATTGCTTGTATAATCTTGGAAAGTTGCTAGAATAAAATGTTGTGTTGCCACCATATATTTTACTGCCAAGGTCCCTGAGCAAAAAACAGTCAGAGTAACATACCACTACGCCACATCAGCTGCTTTGTAAAAGAGAGGAAGACTGAAACTTAAATGGCTATCATTTAGTGAATTCAGTTCTCACCATAGCTGTCAACCTCTTAGTACAAAACACCTGGACAAACCCAGTAATGAGGGAATACAGCCCTCAAACATATTCAGTGAATTCAGTTCTTGCCATAGCTGTCAACCTTAGCACAAAAACCTGGACGAAGCCAATAATGGGGGAATACAGTCCCAAAAATAGGGACAAATTTAAAATATTCATCTTATAAACTTAGAAAATTGCTAGAAAAAAAGGTTGTGCTACTATGTATTCTGAAGAACATGAAGTTTGAAATTCAAATGCCGGTCAATTTTACTGCGGACAAAACAAAACCAATTTTCAGCAGAGACGCAGGGATTAATACTGCAGACACGTCTTTGTAAAATGGCAGGGCACCAGAGCAAATCCACACAAACACAGGGAGGAGATGCAGACTCCACACAGAAGCCACCCCAACCAAGAATCAAACCAGAAAACCTATAGCTGTGAGGCAACAATACTACCATTGCACAATCAATTATGCAAGGAATTAAACATTCAGAAACCTGAAGTCTGAAATTCAAATGCCTGTCAATTTTATTTAATATTTGTTAATCAGGACAGTCTGACTTGGAACAAAAAAACAATTTTCAGCAGAGGCCCAGGAAGAAATAATGCAGACATGTCTTTGTAACATGGGAGGACACAAAAGCAAACCCACACAAACACAGGGAGAAGATACAGACCCCACAAAGAAGGAACCCCAGCCAAGAATCAAACCTGAGAACCTGCAGCAGTGAGGCAACAATGCTACTACTACACCATAAAATATCAAGCATTAAAACATTTACAAACCACAGATGTTATGAGGAACAGATCAGATCAAATATGAGGCAAAAATCTGCAATTTTTTTACAAATGGTGGTGGGTTGGGAACTCAAGTCTTTAACACCTGCATACAGGGTACAGGGTTCAAGCTTGAGGTATTCCCTACCACACCACCATGAGCACCTGGGGCATTTTCTCACACACACACACACACACACACACACACACACACACACACACACACACACACACACACACACAGACACACACACACACACACCAGGCCATTCATTCAAATATTCATTCACACACTTCCCTACCAAACAGTAAACACACACACCAGGCCATTCATTCAAATATTCATTCACACACTTCCCTACTAAACAGGGAACACACACACCAGGCCATTCATTCAAATATTCATTCACACACTTCCCTACTAAACAGTAAACACACACACCAGGCCATTCATTCAAATATTCATTCACACACTTCCCTACTAAACAGTAAACACACACACCAGGCCATTCATTCAAATATTCATTCACACACTTCCCTACTAAACAGTAAACACACACACCAGGCCATTCATTCAAATATTCATTCACACACTTCCCTACTAAACAGTAAATACATACACCAGGCCATTCGTTCAAATATTCATTCACACACTTCCCTACTAAACAGTAAACACACACACCAGGCCATTCATTCAAATATTCATTCACACACTTCCCTACTAAACAGGGAACACACACACCAGGCCATTCATTCAAATATTCATTCACACACTTCCCTACTAAACAGTAAACACACACACCAGGCCATTCATTCAAATATTCATTCACACACTTCCCTACTAAACAGTAAACACACACACCAGGCCATTCATTCAAATATTCATTCACACACTTCCCTACTAAACAGTAAACACACACACCAGGCCATTCATTCAAATATTCATTCACACACTTCCCTACTAAACAGTAAACACACACACCAGGCCATTCGTTCAAATATTCATTCACACACTTCCCTACTAAACAGTAAACACACACACCAGGCCATTCATTCAAATATTCATTCACACACTTCCCTACTAAACAGTAAACACACACACCAGGCCATTCATTCAAATATTCATTCACACACTTCCCTACTAAACAGTAAACACACACACCAGGCCATTCATTCAAATATTCATTCACACACTTCCCTACTAAACAGTAAACACACACACCAGGCCACTCATTCAAATATTCATTCACACACTTCCCTACTAAACAGTAAACACACACACCAGGCCATTCAAATATTCATTCACACACTTCCTTACTAAACAGTAAACACACACACCAGGCCATTCAAATATTCATTCACACACTTCCCTAGTAAACACACACACCAGGCCATTCAAATATTCATTCACACACTTCCCTACCATTCTAGACTAAAATAAATAACACACTTACCTGTCCTTGCTGCCCATTCCCCATAACGTTAATCCAAATGCCCGCAAGACTACTCCATAGTCCCGCGAGATTCCCGCGATCCAAACCCTACTCCACAGTCCCGACGCTGACTGCTGCTGTTGCAGTCCGGTCCCGACGCGTTTTCCCAGCGAGTCTGTGCACTTTAAAAATGCACAGACGTCTCCTATGTTCCCCTACCTGGATTGCCGGACTGCCGCGAGCATGCGCAGTAGACTCGCAGTAGTCTGGACTACTGCGCATGCGCGGAGTCCGCGAATTTTAAAAATATTTTTTTTCTTTTTTCTTTCTTTTTTTTTTTGGTTGAGGGGGCTGCAGTCCGGCAGCCCGATAGCACGGGCCGCCCCTGTTTATTGGCCATTTGGGCAGTTTTTCCATCTCTTTCAACTTTATGGTTTAAAAGCCCACGTTTGTACGCTTTCCTCCTTTCCTGTAACTAGTCTAGTCCAGATACAGATTTGCTGTATCCAGGACTGTTTGTAAGTTTCTGAGCCCCTGCAAGCCTTTCTGTGTTGGAGGGAAGCCTTCTAGCTTATCAGTGGGAGTGGTAAGCAATAGGTAGCCTATCTACCTCAAGAGGAGTGGTGTCTGGCACAGAAATTGTAGTTTATTGGTCATTTGGGCAGTTTTTCCATCTCGTTCAACTTTCTGATTTAAAAGCCCATGTTTGCACTTGTTTCCTGCCTTTCTTGTATCCAGTCTAGTCCAGATACAGATTTGCTGTATCCAGGACTGTTTGCAAACTTCTGAGCAGTGCCAAAGTCTGATTTTCAAATTTTTACTTTAGATTTGCTAGTTCTTTCCTCTCCTGCACTTTTACTAGGTTATTAGTCTAGCGCTTTACTAGACTTCTTGTAGCAATTATTGTAGCACACAAAAGTGCTACCAGCACTAAACGTTCTACAAGGAAACAGCTCCAGTACTTATTATTAATGCCAACCCCTCCAGGAATGTCTAAAGGTCAGTACCCTCTGCTTTCTCCTATCAACCTGCTGAACTTAGGCATCCTGAAGCAGTGTAGCAACTGTCTTATGTACACTGACAACCCTCTCCTTTTACCTCCCAACACTCACACTTGTGAGAGATGCACTTATATATCCAAATTGGAAGCCACACACTCTCCAGCTAAGACCAGAATAGCTAGTCAAGAGGAGAAGGTCAACACTTGTACCACATCACATGGAACACACAGCCCTCCAGAATACACACCAGCACCAACTTCACATAAAAACACAAACCACACACCCATCTTCATGGAGGCTCTCAATAAAAATCAACGCAAATAGCAAAGATCTCCAAGGCAGAAATGCACTCGACCACCACAACACAACACTAATCACAAGAAACATAACTCTCCTAAACAATATGCCACTCAACCAAAGCCCCTAAGGAAAAACAGCATGCCCAACACACTAGTCATAAGTGACTCGATTGTGAGGCACACTTATGTCCCACTCACTAGATTGAATAAGGAAAAAGTAACAGTCAGCTGCCTGTCAGGCGCTAGGATCTGCCACATAACGCAAGCACTCAGGTCCCTCAACGACAGGTACAAATATGACTCTGTCATTGTATATGTGGGTGTGAATGACCTGAGATGTACTTCCCTGGACTACATGAAAAGAGACATGGAGGAGCTCTCAGAATATGTAACCCAGGTGGGTATGACCCTAGCCCTGAGCAGCATCCTACCATCACCCAGAATGATACCACAGTTCTTCTTCTTCTTTCAGCTTTTCCCAGTCAGGGGTTGCCACAGCAGAACTCTGATCCGCTAATGATTGGCAGTAGATTTTTACTGTGCCGAGGTGCCAGCCCAATGCCCAACCTTCAATGAAGGCATGCCCATTCATGCATGTCTTTCGAACGTCACTCGACCGCAGGGAGGACATGAAGACTCCACACAGAAGGTGCTCCAGCCAAGAATCGAATTGGAGAACTTCTTGCTGTGAGGCAAAAATGCTACCACTGCACCACTGCGGCTTCACAAGCAGAAAATCATTGATTTCAACAATTGGCTAAGTTCTGATGTCATTCTAAGGGGATCCAGCATCTGTCTGCCTGGAATGACATGATTGACAGACCCCGATGTTTTGCCAGAAATGGCCTGCATCTGTCACCACTGGGCTTCCGGATACCGGCCAAGGCTCTTGCCACCCCAATAGTGCCTTTTTTAGGTGGTGTTTCAAAGGCCAAATTACCACCATAACAGCTACAAACAAATGCAATTTGAGGGTCATGCTGCTCAATGCTAGAAGTCTAAATCTCAAAATGCACTCACTCGAAGCACTCTGTAAAATGGAGAACATCAACATTTGTGCCATAACAGAGACCTGGTTTAAGGCAGCAGAAAGCACCCCTACACTACAAGGCTATAACTCATTCCACACCTTTCGGCCACAGCAGTTGGACCGAAGGTGGTGTTTTTTCCATATTAATAAAGGATGCGCACACCTCCAGACTGGTAGCCCAACATAACACATCTTAGATACTTCAGTTGCAGCCAACATTGGGTAAGACAGTGATTCAGGTCATAGCCTTCTATAGGTCCCCAACCATGTCCCAAGACTCACAGTCCACATTCCTAAGCACCCTGGAGAATATTAGGGACCAACCTAACACTTTCATACTGGGCAACGTTAACTACCTCTCCATTAACTGGGAAAACTACTCATGTACCAATACACTTGCCCAACAATTCCTGGAATTCATTAACCTGGACCATCTCATTCTTACCCCCACTAGAGGTAGCAACATCCTTGACCTGGTCATTATTAACATGGTGACCATTGTTCTACACAAATAGTCAACTCCTCCCTGCTTGAATCCAACCACCAACTAATCACCTTGGAAATCCACATCCCTCCCACCACCCCCACAAAGGAAACCATCATGAAAGACTTCTCCAAAGCTAACTTTGGGCTCCTAAAAATAGAGGTGGCTAACTTCATGGCACCCATGCAAATGGAGATCAGTTGCATGACCACTGAATAATACACCAATGTACTGTACGAACATGTACACACATGCATGGCTCTCACTATATCCAATAGAACCAAGACACTCTCCTCCAAAAAAAGGAATCCAATCTGGTGGTCCCCTGCAATAAACAAACTCTACAACAGAAGGAGGAAACTGATGTGGAATAAGGTGAAGTCCAAAGACTGGAAAAACTCCCTTATCAGCCTCAACAAAAAATTGAGATCCCTCATCAAATCCTCTAAAGCTAGCTATGAAAGCAGAATTGCAGCAGATAGTAAAGACAAGCACAAGGCCTGCTATAGTTATGTAAAAAATCTCCATGGGAATACCCAGATTTGCTCTGAGCTACTGCACAATAGTGCCTCCTATACCGAGCCAACAGATTTTGCCAATATAGTGGCCAACAGATTCAGTGCCAACTTTACCCCCCCCCCCAGGGACCAGTCACAATACGAGTAGATTGCCAGGCACCCAGTATTACTGCTGCATAGGTTAAAACAGCACTGTCCAAGGCCAAAAATACAGCTTCTATGGGACGTGACAATATCCCTGGCTGCGTTCTACATGAACTACAGAGTGAACTTGTCCCTCACCTCCTATGTGCCCTGTTCAATCACAGCCTCACCTCAGGCTTTATCCCTACTGAATGGCACACTGCTACAATCATCCATCTCCCCAAAGGAGGAGTGACTACAGACCCTGGAAACTATCTCCCCATTAGCCTGATGAGTCTGATATGCAAAGAAATAGAACACATCATCATGGACCTAATAAACAAGGATATAGGGAATCTCCAAACTCTGGATCCCACACAGTTTGGTTTTGTGAAGGGTAGATCATGCCTGCTCAACTTAGCTTATTTCTTTGAGTCAGTCACCAGAGCTGTGGTTGAAGGCAAGGTGGTTCATACAGCCTACCTTGATCTGGCCAATGCCTTTGATACCATTCCCCACTCAGCAATAATAGAAAAACTCACTAACCTAGGCATCAACCCCTATATCACTAGGTGGGCTGCAAACTGGCTCACAGGTAGAACCCACAGTGAGAAAGTAGCTGACTCCAAGTCACAGGTGGAATCCCACAGGGTTTGGTTCTGGGTCCTTTCCTGTTTGGTATCTACTTCTCTGAAGTCCAGGCCAACTTGAAGGAACTCTGGCTGACAAAGTTCACAGATGATTGCAAGTTGGGAGCTATTATTAACTCCCCAAGTGATGTTGACATCCAATAGAAAGACCTCTCTGACAACATCAACTGGTGTCAGAATCATGGCATTAAGCTGAATGCCAAAAATGTGTCATTATCCCCTTTTGGAAAAACATGGTTCCCATGAATTACCACATCGATGACAGTCCATTGAATACAGAAGGTGTTATAAGATATCTGGGAACAGAGGCTGACAGCAACCTCTCCTTTGACCACCACATTGCCACTGTGGTCAGAAAGTCCTTCTGTGTGGCACATCTCATTACTAAGGGTTTTGCATCCAGGAAGAAAGAGGTCAGTCTCTCCCTCTACTCTTCTCTCATTAGGCCAATCATTGAGTACAATGTCCCAATTGGCATGGCCCTCACTAAACACCTGCAACAACTGGAGTGGCCACAAAAGTACCTCACAAATAGAATTCTAGGTCTTAACCATTTGCCCTATATGGACAGGCCAAAAAACTCCAACTATTCTCTGTCTCATATCGTTTACTTACAGGAGATATCTGTTTGACTTACAAAGCCATGTCTGATCCAGCTCTGTTAGAAATGCTGCATCTAAAGAAATCCCAATCTCTCCACACCACACACTCCAGAGACCTCAACCTCATTACCACAATCAGCAGAACATGCTTAAGAGACAGGTTCAGAACAGTGATGACTGCCCATGCTATGGAACAGACTTCCCATACATGTCAAGCAGAGCACCTCACTGTCTCTCTTCAAGAGAAATCTTGATGAGTGGATGAGAAATAGACAAATTCACCCCGAGATCACTCCACAGAGGCACTGGGAACTAAGGTCGGGTGGCACAATGCCAGGGTAATCTTATGGGCTAGTCTTGTAAAGGCTGCAGGACCATTAACCTAGTACACACCTATGAATCTATGAACCTATAATACACTAGAAAGTACTGACATAATGATGTTATCCACTGTATAATTTAGCAATGCAAATATAACTGAGAGATACAATTATCAGTTTAGCAACACAAATGCAGATATACTAGACGCCAATGTAGCTATGCACCCTGTGCATCAGACACAACGCGTTTGTATCCCTGAATCCAAAAGAGAGAAAACAGGGATATGGCACAGTTATCCTCACTTGTACAGGGTGCTGAGGGGGCAGGCAGGAGGGCTAGGCTGTCAGAAAAGGTCAGTGAGTGTGTGTGAGGTAGAAAGGGAAGCAGGCAGGCTATATGTGTGTTTGTAGGGGTCCTCCATGTGAAAATGGCGTGTGAGAATCTGCATGAACACAGCCAAATCCAATGCTAGCTCTATGTCTAGGTATGTTGGACAGGTGTGAGCTGTGCATGGTAGAAATGTCAGTTCATGATTGTATCCCTTGACCACAAGAACTGGCTCTACAAGGAGTTGCACTGGTAACTCCACATCCAAGGTCAGATGGAGTACTGCTATCTGAGCATGAGTAATGTCTGCTGGATGTGCTCCATTCACAAGAATGCTCAGGACCATGACCCCATGACCTGCCATGTCTGGGTGTGGACAGCACATTCAGTGATGGACCAGTGGAAGTACTACCACTATGGGAATGTGATCAGACACAGCCACATTGGCTGTCTGCAGATGTTGTGGCTGATCTACGTCCATGAGGATGCCATTCCTCTCCCAGCAGATGTTCCATCACAGACACTGCTAGTTCTATGATAGATACCCCACAGTCCATCACAGACACCTCTCTTTCCAAAATGTCATTCATCTGATCTATGGAATTGGCAACATGGTGGAAGCAGTCACGCATGTCAGACTGTGCCATATCCACAACCATGAGCATTTGTCTGGAGCACCTTCCTTAACATATCCATGCCTCCATGATTACCCTAAACATACATTGTGTTACATGGGAAGAGATACTTGCACCAGGTGGAGGAGAGACAGCAGGCCCCCTCTGCGCATTCCTATCAACACTCTTGCATGGCACCTCACCAGCACTTTGGCTACGGCCAGAATCAACAGGCACTAAAGTCACTGTAGCCACACTTCCCTGCTCAATGTCATCACCCTCCACCTGTCCTATATCTGTAGCCTCAGTGGAATGGGTAGGAGTAGGCATACTGGCTGTGTCCAGGGAAGTGAAGAGGGTGGCAGGATGTCAACCTCTGTGTCAAATTCTACTTCTGCACTTCTGACTGTGCCTCACTCAGTTTTGCCACCATCATCATTAGTGTCTGATGAGTCACTGACATCAGGTGGCACAGGGTCCACACTCCCACTGTCATGATCATCTGTGATAAAAAGGGAGAAAGACTGGCATACATTAATACCTGCACTACTTTGGTGCAATATATGCAAAACAACTAACAGTGATGCCAGTATTACAGACAGTACAGCAATACACACTACAAGCCAAAAATGACACATTATGACATTTCTAGAAATTGACCTTCAGTACTGAAATAACTTTATTTGGCTTACCATCTGCAGGCAGCATATGTTACTGGATTCCTGACAGTCCTGAAATAAGTTAAGCAAGAGGTAAGGCTAACATCATCTCATTTAACAGTAAGATGGGGGGGGGGGTACTACATATACTCCTCTCAATCTGCATGAAGTGTTAGTTCAACAAGAATGTGGCTGAAAGCTCCATACTGAGCTTATCACTGTACCAATTGTCAAACCCGCCAAAAAAGACATGTGACACAAAAGTAACTTTTATTTCAATTGTTTTAATATACAAAAGTATTCAACTGGTCATATAACAAAGCCTACCTAGAAGCTTTTCTTGGGACTGAGAAGGAGGGACACCCACGTCAATCACATGGTGTAAGCCACAGTACTGTGAGTTGTCCTGTTGCAGAAGATTTGCCAGAATTCCTCACTGGGGGAGAGAGGTGGTTCTGCAGCAGGCCCACCAACAGATACCCTCTGGTCTTGGGCAACAGCAGTTACATGCCTCCGGGCAGATGTTATCATGTCAGTGGCCCTGTGGCACACCTGCTCATAAGTCCAGCCATGGCGACCCACAGCATTTATGTTTGCAACAATCTGCTGCCATAGTCTCAGCCTTTCTGACTCTCTGGGGCAACCCCTTCTGTGAAGAAAAACACCATGTTGATGGAGCATGTCAACAATAATTGTATTCTTGGCTTCACTGAGGGGGGGTCTGCACCTCAGTGACATTTTTGGTCCTAAAAGACAATAGAATGATAATACACATAATTATCGTATACTACAAGGTAACTGTTACCAGATAAAATAGTTAAGGCAGACAGCCAGTAGTACACACTTTAAAAACATAAAACACACTATAGATGTGAAATGCCAACAACAGGAAGATACAAAACAAGGAGAATAACAAGAGAAACATATCCTTGTATATGCCAAAGCAGTAACTCAACTGTGCTCCCACATTCTAGTTTGTGACATAGCAGTAAGCTCTCTCTTCACTACCCCAGCCACTAAAGAATAGGCACAGGAACCCTGTTGCTAATAAAATACATTTGAAATGCTAAACATGTATTCAAAGAACCTGTCCCTGAAACATTTGTACATATGTATCACAGCTTTTTTTATTTTCATGTATTATCAATCATCTGTGCCATGCCATCAGTGCACTTCTAGTTAATGAATACAGATAACAGTGTAAAAGGCGTTGCTTCACATATTCATTAATATATTCCAGCATATGCATTACATAGGTAACAAAATGGCAGCATACCTGCTGGAGTTGAATACTCCTCTGTAAAGATATCTTTGGAAATATTTTGTAACAAGTATCCTCTCCATCTGTTTGGCTAGCAACACATTTGCATTTTTATATTGGAGTAGATTATTAATGGATTTCATCTGTCTAGGCTGTGTTTCAGAGATGCTAATTACAGCATACACAGCTGAATTGCATGCTAATCAACCTATCTGGTGGAGCTATTCAATAAGTTATAAAGCAACTATGTAGACTCCATGCTGATTTTTCCTGTGGATTTAAAAAGTAGTGGAGTACAGACACAGATTGTCTACAGAGACAGAATGTTAGGAGTTGCTGCTGCCTAACTTCATGTGTATATGCTACAGGGTGCAGGCACTGCTGCTGCGACTGCCAATAGGCATAGGCCAAGAAGGAGAAGAGTTTTCATTCCACATTTAATTTATCACAAGATACACAGCATGGACATAGTAGAGTGCTACAGAGTGGACAGAGACATAATACATGAACCATGTGACCTCGGCCAGCCTCAGCTTAGAGCCATATCCTTTACTTTCCCATGTATTGGCTGTGTACTGCTTGCATCACAGTCAGTCCCAAGCTAACACTGTGACAACTGCTGCATTTACAAGGTAAGTCCTGAACATGTACTGTATTGTATAATAATATTATGGCATGTCCTTGTATTTCATCACATGGTACAGTACACGACTAGAAGGTGTGAGATTTGTACAGAAATTAAAGTCATATGTGAAGTAGAGAGTGATTTGATTTGCATGTGTGCATTAAGAAGTAGTAGGCCTCAGGCCTCAAAGATTCCCACATTGATTCCTCCTCAAAGTAATGATGATCACTGCATGCCCTCAGTTTGGCACCATATGTTTGTAATGGGAAATCATAACAGAAAGAAGTTTGAAAATAATGAGACACATAGCAGTTTCCGGCTTCACCACCCTCACAAGATCAAACCTGCAGAATGGAAAGCAAGGAGAGTAACAAGACCTACATCTCCTTGTTTGTGACATGACAGCAGCTCAACCTGGATCCACCCCCCCAGAAAGAAAATTATATCCTTAAATGCAACATGATAGGAACCCACATTTGCACCCCATCCCGAAAACAGCAGTCTATGTTTGTTTGTGACATCCAAATTAATTTGATGACAACTGCATATTGCAGTGTTCCCAGTTAATATCCTCACATTTAAGGTAAATTATATATATAGACTGGCTTACACACTGCATGTCTCTGAGTACTGGTTAGATAACTGATAAATAACCAATAAACACAGAAAGGTAGGACAAAGCTGTATAATTTCAAGGAATAATCATAGCAGGTTGTGTGATCATTAAATGAATTACCTCAAAATATATTAAATAGAATACATTTGCAAGTAACAGGTGATGCCTTTCTATCAGTGTATATTCAGTTTTATTTGGTTGTTTGAGGAACTATGTCATGTATTTGCTGCAAAGCTGTTTGAGGGTCAAAGATGAATAAGCCCCCCATTTTCTGATGGTGCATTGGAGTGGAGTTGGGATCCAGTCCTATGTAGTCATATCGCATGTGTAATAAAATGTTTTACTCTGTATTTCATAGATTGATTTCCCACATTTCAACTAGTTCTCCATTTTTTTGAGCACTGTTTGCATGATGCGCCACTTAGCACAAACGGCTTTGGCTATAAACATCTTATTTGCACGTAGATCGGCAGTGCACAAACCAGAAAAATGGGCCACCCAAGTAGCATACTGGACCCAGACAACCACAGACATACACCAGATACATTCAATTAATACTATTGCAGTCACACAAACACATTTCCTGGCAGCACGCACTCTCATGCACTCTCATTTGAGTGATAATAATTAAAGCACAACACTTTCAAATGTTGCAAAACCAGAAAGCGTGCACTCCCAGTAAGTGTGATGCTTGCAATTGGTGGGAAAACATCATTCTACATTGGTCTTGATCTGTGATAGGCATGGCAGGCATTCTTTGAGAGTTTTTGAGATTCGGTGCTCAAAGATGGGTTGTCCAGTAGTCTAAAGTATTTGTTGGAGTCCTAGTGAATGAACATGGACCGAGGCTTTTGCTGAGGGACTATCGTGGCTTGGATTACAAGGCAGAGACATGGAATAGTCTGGCCCAGGTTCTGACCAGTGCTACCGATATCCTCTGCATTGGTGAACAATGTAGGAATTACTAAAGAGACCTCAGGATGAGGAAGAGAGAAACCTTCAACTGTTGGATCGAGGAATGTAGGAATGGGGACAGCGCACAAATGTGTAAGGATCACTTACAGAGATTACTTGTCAGAGCTAAAAGCTGGATATAGTCAGGATTGGTATGCTAAATGGTATTCAGTTCTGTTCTGTTTTCTCCACAGCCATCACAGACTGAGAACTGAATGTGCAAACCCATGCCTTTAGATTGGCATGGATACGAGATGCATGTGGTATGTATGCGTCCCAACAGTAGGATTATTTTAGCATTAAAAGCTATGTTGCATTTATTGGTTAATTATACAGTGGTATCCATCTGAGCACTCATTTCTCAACTATAATAGGAAAATATGCATGCATTACTCAGGAGGCCAAAACAACAATTCAGTTTTACAGAGTAGGCATAAGTTGTGCCTTCAAAATCTACAAATCTACACTTCCCAAATATACAATACTGTTAAGTTTTCATTGATATTGCAATGTAATGTCAGAGCTCTGAAGCAGTGTCACCACTGTCTTGCTGTAAAATGTAATCAGTATAATTAGAACATGCATATGTGCAATGCATGAGCACATCAAATTGTTTACTGCAATCTGTAGTATACTGTGGATCTGTTAGGAACTGGGTAGTCTTAAAAGTAAACAAATGTATTTGTTAGGAGTTGGTACTGTTAAAAGCAAAGGTAATAGAATAGAGTTAGATACTTGCATCAGTGCTTTGTATGTCACATATGAAGCTACTAATGTTTTCCCTTTTTTCTCTCATCCCAACCCTTTTCTCTCTTTATTTTCATTTTTTATTCTTTTTTCCCCCACAGCACAGTGAGGTAGGCCTGTCCCATGGGATCCTACTGCCCCCACTCCACCGGATACAGCACCACTCAAAGCACATCAGCTGCATAACCTGGTAGCACCCCTTCTGCTGCCCCTGCACTAACTGGCCCCTCAGGTAGTTCTGCACCACAGGATAAGCCAGTGGTTCCCTCCAGGAGCAATGGCAGAAGTGGTGCGTTTATCACCCACAATGAACTGCCAGGGTTGGTGTGTAAGACTGTGCACCAGCTTTCCATCATTATATTAAATAACAGAAAAAGACATAGAGATCAGATACTGCAGCTACTGGCACAGGGAGGTGACAGTGATGACTGTCCAGTGGATGATGACTCAATTCCCATCACCCAACTTGATAGCCACAGGTTCACAATATTCCCACCCTCAACACAACCATGGTGTTCACCCACCTCATGTGGTCTTCACTGTCCATGTCTCTTATCTTGTCTGTCTGCAATTGCTTGTTTACCTACCCAACATACCACACCCAGGAATTCCTACATCCCTTCCCCAACATTCCTGTCTCTCAAAAAAAAATGGGCACCTGTCCCACAAAAAAATCATCCCATACATAGCTCTCCATTACCCACATGTGTCTTCATGACACACATGATTCAGTCCAATTCCCTATACATCATATTGTGGTGCGGTCGCAACTCACTCTGGAGGTGACAGTCCAAATTCAGCAAAATTTGTGCATATATGTTCATGTTTTATTCTTGAAGAAATGGATTGCTATGGTTCTTTTCTGCAACTTTCCTGCATATTCTTGCCTGCTTTCACTTTGTTCTTCATCCTGCTTTCTTCCCATTTCATCACTTTCCTGTCTTTCCCATTTCTTTTCTTTAAAGCATAATTGCATGATGGTAAGTATCCTGCAATAATGCGTGACTACAGCAAAACCAGACCAGTACCATCTAGCCACATTTTAGAGACTCCATACCAGTTATCACACTTCAGAATTTGGATTTACATGTAAAATTATTTGAAACTGTTGCATACAGCTGGATTCGAATCAAGTAGCATCTGAACAAAAAAAAAATACATGTATCACTGCATTAACAGGTGGTGCTACAAACTCAGTTGTATTATAGAGAATTTATAGCAAATGGCAGACTTAATTGCTGTTGTATATGCCTGATACTTAACCAAATCTCTGGCTGTGGGAATTAATGCACTTAATGCAGTGATAAGTTCCTTTTTACGGCAAATGGTATAGCTATAGGTAATGCATTAAAGTATTTTGATAGCAGCATTTCTTATCAATGCTGTGCAATACACAGTGTTTGCATGATGGTAAATGATGTGCAATGGTGGCAAACAATGCAATTTCTAAAGATTATTAGGTATATAGGCACTTGTGTAGATATGCTTGTCAAATGAACCATGTCCACAGTTCTCCTAAGGAGATTAAAACAACAGTTCTGCATGTTGCACTTCATTGCTATAACCTGCAATCTCACAACAGTAAAACAAAATCTGTATACTCTGTACTAGAACCTTGGACCATGTGCACTCCACACCTTTACTTAACACCTGCTGCCATGTGATTGGTGACATCATATGCCTTATCTTAGTAGTTATTGTAAATTCCTCACTTTTAATTTTAGCACAACACTGTGTTTTTGAGATAGCCTAGATCCAGTTTATGTCTGTGGTCTGGGTCCTGACTACAACCCGGTGGTCTATTCCTGCTGGGCTTTGCACAAACCAGGTGAGCACAATCAAATGTGTTTATGCCAAGTGGTGCATCGCGCAAACACTGGCCTAAAAAAAAAAAAAAAAAGAAAGAAAGAAATTAAAACACAAAAGGGAAACTGACCAGAGTTTGTTCCTTGTAAAATGTGTGGTTTAATGGGAAATCACTGAAGACTTGAAGTCAATATATAATAACATACATTTCTGTTTCATACTTCATATCCTTAAGAAAATGCATGCTAACAAAGTAAATCGGTCCCTATTTTTGGACTTTTGTCCCCCCATTAGTTCAGTGTTTGACTACATTTCTTGCACTAAAAGGTTGTGTGGAGAAATCCACATTCAGTGTACAGGTTTCGTGGCCAGCAACACCAGTGTGAGCTGCAATGCCTTGCTTACATGTGCCATGCATTATTAATATTCATGGGATGATGATAATGCTCAATCAGCAGTATCCCTTACATGTAAACAATCCATGTAGGCTCTGCTTGGAACCTATACAGAGTTTATTGAATCCCGCTTACCAAGTAGATACTGCACCACACCATCCTGACTTTATTGAGTCCCATAGGATCACATCAGAAACTTCACCATTATTATTAAGTCTAAGAAGTTTTGTATTTCTGCTAGAAATGACTCTTTAAATCCTTTAACTTTGGTATATAAACTGAAAGTCTATTAAAAAAAGCCAATTTTCTTGGATTTATCACAACTGTATAAGTGATTGCATTGTGATATAATAAAATGCATGGTGTCACATTTAACTTTTCTATTTTAGAAACTAAATCAGTTAAAATATATACCTTATCAACTCTTGCCTATGACAGGAGTTTCCATATTTATCAAGGATATCCACACCTCCAGGTTAGTGGCATTGCACGAAGTATTAGAGACCATCCATGTGCAACTAACAGTGGGCAAGACTGCTTTTCAGTTTATAGCATCCTACTGACCACCCTCTCAAAGTCAGGAATCCCATTCGGCCTTCCTGAAAACATTGGAGAACATGAAGATCTTTCCGAACACCATTATATTGGGCGACTTCAACTACCCAAACATTGACTGGGAGCACTACTCAACCCCAGCACCTTAGCCCAAAGATTCCTGGAAATTATAAACTCAAATGCTATGGAACAACTAGTCACCACTCCCACAAGAGGGGACAACATACTAGACCTGATCATTACCAACATGGGGACTCTATGCTCCACACCAGAAGTATATCTCTCATTGATAAGATCAGACCATAAATTAATTTCACTGGATGTCCACATCCCGACCCCACCCCCAGCCCAGAAAACCACAGTGAAAAACTTCTCAAAAGCGAACTTCTCACTTCTCAAAACTGAAGTGGAATCCTTCAAGGCCACAGGGCCAGTGAAAACTACAGCCCAAACTGCAGAATCCTATATAAATGCATTCTATGGACATCTCCAGGAATGCATGGATCATGCTATCCGAAACAAAACCAAGACCCAATCATCCAAAGGCAGGCGTCCAGTCTGGTGGACCCCTGCCATAAATAAACTGTACAACAGAAGGAGGAAGCTACTACATGATAGAGCAAAATCCCTAATAGGGAAGGCATCTCTGATCAGTACTAGCAAAAATTACGATCCCTCATAAAATCCTCCAAGGCCAGCTTCGAGAGAAAAATTGCACAGGACACCAAAGACAATCATAAGGCTTTTTTCAGTTATGTTAGAAACCTGGGATGCAACTCCCAGACTTGTTCTGAGTTGATTCTAAATGACAAAAAATACACTGAACCCACAGACATCGCCAATATCCTGGCAGACAGGTTTAGTGCAAACTTGTCCACCCCCTCCCCCCCCCCCAAAAGAGCAAGTATCTATCCCGGCAGAGGGCTGCCTCCCAAACATCTCAGATGCTCAGGTGAAGGCTGCCCTCTCCAAAACAAAAAAACACTGCTTCCTTGGGACCAGATGGCATCCCAGGTTGCATCCTACATGAACTACAAGAGGAACTAATCCCTCAAATAAAACAGCTATACAATCTCAGCCTCACTACAGGATATGTGCCCACAGAATGGCGTACAGCAACAGTGGTCCCACTCCACAAAGGTGGAGCCTCTACGGACCCTGGAAACTATCGCCCCATAAGCCTGACTAGCTTAGTCTGCAAGGCTATGGAGAGGATCATCATGGAGCTCATAAACAAAGACATTGGGGACCTACAGACACTAGATCCTACCCAGTTCGGCTTTGTCAAGGGCAGATCCTGACTTTTGAACCTGGTTGACTTCTTTGAAACAGTCACCAAAGCCATAGATGAAGGGAAGGTAGTCCACACAGCCTATCTGGACCTTGCAAAGGCATTTGACACAATACCCCACTCGGGCATCATAGATAAGCTATCCAGCTTAAATATAAACCCCTATGTCACAAGATGGGTCGCACACTGGCTCAAAGACAGAACCCACAGAGTGAGAGTTGCTGGAGCCATGTCAGACTCGAAACCGGTCACAAGTGGCGTCCCACAGGGTTCTGTCCTGGGACCACTCTTGTTTGGTATATACTTTTCCAAGGTACAGGCAAACGTGGGAGGACTATGGCTCACCAAGTTCGCAGACGACTGCAAACTGGGTGCCATAATCAACTCTCCAGCTGACACAAACATCCTTCAAAAAGGTCTCACAGAGACAGATAACTGGTGCCAGCGCCATGGTTTAAAGCTAAATGCCAAAAAATGTATAGTTATACCCTTTGGCAAAAACAATGTGCCCACAAATTACCACACAGGCGGAAACCCATTAAGTACAGAGAAAGTTATTAGTTACCTGGGGACCCAAGTTGATAGCAATCTCTCCTTTGAAAACCACATTGCCAAAGTGGTTAGAAAGACCTTCTACATAGCCCACCTCATCACGAAGGGTTTCACATCTAGATCAAGAGAGGTAATCGTGCCCCTTTATTCATCCCTTATCAGGCCCATCATAGAATACAATGCCCCTTTTGGGATGTACCTTACCCGACACCTGCAGCAATTAGAAAGACCCCAAAGGTATCTCACCAAGAGGATCAAGGGTCTCAAACAGATGCCATATGCTGCTCGGTTAAAAAAACTCCAGCTCTACTCAGTTGCATACCACCTACTTCGAGGCGATCTATGCCTGACATACAAAGCTATGTCAAATCCAGAATTAATGGACATGCTCCTCCTCAGTAAATCTAAATCCCTTAGAGCCACACGCTCGAGGGACTTGAAATAAATAGAACTTGCTGGAGGGACAGGTTCATAACCCAGAGGCTCCCTTCGCTCTTGAATAGAATTCCAGTTCATGTGAGGCAGAGCACCTCACTGAATCTCTTCAAGAAGAATCTTGAAAAGTGGATGGGGGATCGTAGGTTTGTCCCAGGGATTACTCCCGTGTCACTATTAGACAGAGGCACAGTAAACTAAACCTTAAAAACAGCACAGTATACTCAAATCAAGGGGTGGCGTAAGCCATACAGAATCGGGCTAGGCTTATAATTGCCCCAGGGCAGATAGCCTAGTATGAACCTATGAACCTATGACCTGTTCATTGTATAATCTAAAAATCTAAAAGTATCATCTTGCAATAAACATGTTTTCTGTAATAACAAAACTTGCTTTTTATGCAATTGAAATGTTTAAACTACTTTCTCTCTTTTAGACACTGCTGAGGCTTCTTCCTTCTTCTCTTTTTGGGTTTTCCCAGTTAGGGGTCACCACAGAGGAACAACGGTCCCCAGAGTGATTGGCAGTGGAGTTTTATGGTGTTGAGTTGCCAGCCCGGCACCCAACCTTCCACAGAAGGCATAAACACACGCACACACACACACACACACACACACACACACACACACACACACACACACACACACACACACACACACACTCACACCTAGGTCCAATTTAGAGTGTCCAGTCCACCTACAGCATGTCTTTGGGATGTGGGAGGAAACCAGAGCACCCAGAGGAAACCCACATGACTGCAGGGAGGACAGGCCGACTCCACACAGAAGGCATCCCAGCTGATAATCGAACCAGAGAACCTCTAGCTGTGAGGTAGCAAAGCTAACCACTGCACCACTGCAGCTGCCCTGCTAAACACTGCTGAGGCTATTTGCATTTAAAGAAACACATTTCAAAGAAAATGTTTTATATCAGTCACTTACATATTGCTATTAATAATTACTACTCTATGATTTCCATAGTAACGCAAATCTTTAGAATAATGGTTATATGAAAACAACAGGAAAACTATTGTCTAAAATTCATTTTATTTGACACAGACACAAAAAACACAGATTTAAAATATTTAACTACAAATAAGTCAATTGCTTTCCATGGGACATAATTCTCCTAATCTGAATAATAATCCCATTCAAACATTCCTTCTAATTATGTTTTAGTCTCATACACCTATGCTAGTTGTCCTAGCTTTGAATATGTACACCACTATATGTACCATCAAGTAAATACTTTATATAAGTTATTTATAAGTATATTATATAAGTTATTTAAATTCCAATGGTCAGAAAAGAAGAAAAAAATCTGTTTTGATTCTTATTGTGTATTAGTTTGTATCCATTTAAACATGTGTCTAGTCTTAGGGTTCAAAGGTTTCCAGATATGCATTCAAGGAGGCCATTGAGGAGACTATTCCAGTTTCCCAAAAGCCCAGAGCACTTTCTAGCCAAACAAACTCCTTAACAGATAAAGGTCAGGGGAAACAAACTTTCAACTACAATCAACAGCTGGTCAACAACTTACAGTTTTATTCCACTACAAGAAATTGCCAGAACTCAAACTCTCTTTGATACTTGAATCATTAACTTTCTTAAGACTGTTTAAGTTTCTCAAACAAAACCATACACCATACACTATGGCATCCATAGCCACCTCTAACCATATTGATGTGAAGATGAAGGCATTTAAGTGACAATCCTTCAATAACACCATTTGAATTCTCAAAGCACATGTATTTACACTGCAACTAATATCAGTCAAAAATATACTGCATAGAAAAAAAGTGTTTCAGTTTCATTTCCCCACTTGTTTGTCTTTCGGCTTTTCCCAGTAAGGGGTCACCACAGCAGAACTCCGGTCCACTAATGATTGGCAGTAGATTTTTTTACGAAACGCCAAGGTGCCAGCTTGATGCTCAACCTTCAACGAAGGCATGCTCATTTACGCACGCATGTCTTTCAAACGCTACCCAACTGTGGGGAGGACATGCAGACTCCACACAGAAGACACTCCCAAGCCCAGCCGAGAATCGAATGGGAGAACCTCTTGCTGTGAGGTAACAACGCTACTGCCGTACCACCGCGGCATCTACCAGCCTCAAATTCTCTCCCAATTTATATTGTCTTGCCCTCCTTGAGGTTGGAGGGAACATTAAAATGTGGACTGATTGCCTAGTGCTTTCTTATGAAGCTATGAAACTAAGAGGAATACAATAGCTGTTATCTCCATTTGAATACAATTGAAAGAAAAAACATAATGAAGCCCTGTTATACCACTTATACTGCTAGAAACATTTGTATGCAAGGGCATTTAGGCAGAAAAATAGAAACAATGGTGCATAAATTTGATCTTTACATTATTGTAGTTTATATAACAGAAAGAAAGACATATGTATTCTTACTGCAGAGCACCACGTTGATTTGACTGTTATAAAATACAAGTTTAAGTAGTACTGTGGGCCCTAAAAGAATATGTAATATGTGTGTCACTCATGTCTCACTAGAAATCAGGGTTTGCATGAGTCTGTTGATGCTTATAAGACATAGAACTAAAACGACTGTGAGATTAGAGAAATGCATGATTATTTACTGAGAGATAGAATTATTTGTGGTATCAAAATGACAAAGTTAATAAAAATACAGTCAGAGTCTAAATTAACTTTGGCCAAAGTTGGGAATGTCTGCAGGAGAATCGAACTAAGTAGCATGCAAACAAAGGAGCAAGCTGAGTATCTGGTTGTGTAAAAATTAAAATGAAGAACAAATGTGTTATTGACAGCCAGAATGTAATTCTGTTAGGTAACAGTACAATATGAAAAAGTGTCTGGATCACAGTATGCCACACTACATGGTTAGCAGCCTTAGACAACAAAAAAAGATGCATGTGATGTAAATTGCTTAACCACTTTTTTAAAACTTGCAAGTCAAGAGGATAAAAAAAAGTAAACAAAATCCTATCCAAGTGACCTGGAAATTAAAATTGTTGACCATTCAGTCATTGACTCTAACAAATTGTGGTGCAACTTCAAAATCTTCTGCGTGAATTTAAAATTGTTTATGAATGTGAACAATGAATATAAGCACATTCAATTTCATCATCTGAAATAGCATTTTGGCAGTACTATCATTATAAAACACACTGGACTATGCACAAAAACAAAAATATAACTACTCTTCTGTACTGTGTCAAAAGAGCAGTCAACTATGTTGATCATACTAGCTTGTGACTAATGTATTAATAATCAATCCACAGTCTGCATGTACAGTAACAGAGCTCTAAAGGTTGCTGTTCAGTCATTCAAGACAACCAAATAACCAGGCACAGATCTACAAAGATCAAAATCTGAATGTCCAAAAAACAAATGATGAACATATTTATAGGGCAGTATGTTTCAAAATCACAAAATCCCTAGTTGTATTGCAAATGATTTGTATATACTTGCAGTCTGTGAAGTTAAACAAGCATAGTGCAATGTGGTACTAGAAAGCAGAATGCAAATGTGAGTATGAACTAAGTTAATATAATTCCAGAACATGTTGACTTCTTTGCAGGTCTTGGCAGTAACCCTTGTAATCCAGGGAAACGTCCAGAAGACATATCAGTTGCTTGTGCACCACAAAGAACAGTGGTGATATTAAGAAAGTGATTTTTTTAAGAATTAAAGCATGAGCAGGAAATGGAGGTCATTGCTAAACACATGATCAAATCAAATAAGAGCAGAATATATATTGCACCAAGAACTTAAATAAAGAGGCTTGAAGGGGAAATTACCCTTGATTGACTGTAAAATTAGTCATTTCTATAACCCTCAGAGCCAAGCAGTTTTCAGTAGTTGAAGTTAATCAGGATTTCTGGCAGATTATGTTGGACCCAGGCAGCTGAAAATTGTGTATTTTCAATTATCTCATTGGGAAGGTATACATTTTTGCATATGCTGTTTGGGATTTCTTGAAAAAACAGTGGTGTTTCATAGAGCTGTGATAGATATCATTAAAGGCTTAGAGAGTGTTGAGAATATTGTTGATGATATTCTGTTATGGAAAAATCCAAAGAGCAACCCAACATGAAATTAAAATGGCTGCTTGAGTGAGGCACAATAACCTTAAGTCAAACAGAAAATATAACCTGTGTAGGCAGACATCACGTATATGGGATATGATTTAGCTAGGCAAGGTATGCAGTATGATCCTAAAGTGGTACAGGTTGTTATCTATAGGGATTAACTGTCTGCAAATCATTTGACCACTGAGATTTCTGGGTATCATGCAGTACCTATCAATGTTTACACCAATCTTCCCAGAAGCATCCATAATATTAAAGAAGTTTGTCAAGAATGATACACTATGGGTGTGAAGTCATAAAATAAAAGATTTTTAATTTCTAGAATGATTCTGAATGAAACTTTGCTATCATGGCACTATGATGTGAATAATTTAGGTGTGTTATTTGGTGAAGCCAGTCAGTTATAGGAGCAGTGTTTTATTAACAAGGAAACCTCTTCCTGTTGGTTCTAGTGCAATGACTGTTTCTCAGATTTGTTATGCTCAGCTTGCAAAGCAGAATTAGCCTACTGATGAGGATTTGACAGTTTCATTGAATTTATTAATGACAGACCACTTTATATGGAATCTGATAATAAACCACTTCAAAGTATATTTTGTGATCCACTGTACATGGCATCCCTAGAGTTGCAGAGGATGGTGCTGCCACTACAAAAATTTGACATGACAGTTGTATATAAACCAGGCAAATAGATTCACATTGCTAATGCTTGTTTTAGGCATATCTCAGAGAATGCAAGAAATCTTTTGGACTGTGACTAAGAGTTGATTTCTACCATGCCTTACCTCCCAGTGCTGGGAGAAAGACCACCAGACTTTATTCAAAATCCTGAACAAGCAATCGCTATGCAAATGTTGAAAAATATGTCATTGTCAGGATGGAAAGGTGAATAACAAATTGCTGGAATGAATTTTGAAGGTCAGTTAGGCACTGTTAAGTACAATGAAAGGATATGCAGCATAATATTTTGGTCTGGTATATACAATCTAATATACAAAGAGACCAATCTAAAATGTGTTTCATAGCCACAGAATCAATGGGATCTGATTCTTCATTAAATACCAGAGAAGCCACCAAGTAAGTTGGTTAGCAATTATGTTTTTTTTTATTTCAACAGCAGGGAGCAGTTCATCTGTGTTGGATTTTATTGAAAGTATTCAGAAGACACCGAGTTATGGGAGAGAATTTTACAATCACTTACTAAGCTCTTGAAAACACTTTTTTTTCCATATGGATTCAGGGAAATTGGCTACATTACTTTTTGCTGATTTCTGGTTCTTGAAGTCAGGGACACAGGTTGTGCATTTGTATAGACATGCAGTGAATGTTATTTAAAGGATGTATCATTAAATTTCAGAAATGTATACTGAAAGATGTTTGTAGAAGGGGATAATGCATATCTCCTTCCTACAATCAGTAAGTAAGCTTTCTATATAGCTGATATAAAGTACCACCAGATTCTAGGAGTGTATGGGTGGTGTATTTCTCACCCAGAGTCAGTCTGACAGTCCCCATACAGATACCATCTTTGGTGATGGTCCTTAATATCACATCAGCTATATGTCTTCTTGCCAGCTATTGCATTTGGCCTCCTGACTTTATCACACCTTTTTAGACAATGATTGCTAACTGTATCCCTAAAGCTGCTCCTTCCCTCAATGCTAATCCTATACCTTGCTTTCCTAAAAAGCTTTCCATAACACTGCCACTATTCTGATAATTCTGAGGCTAGTGTTATGGGGGTTTTATTGTTAATATCAGGAGAGGAAATAGTTTTCTTCTCAGTATTATTGCATTCAGTGTTTTTTATGTTCAGTATTGTATATGTTCAAACTATTTTTGTCAGTGTTTTTAATTGAACATTAAAGCAGTTTGATCATAGATAATAGAACTATATATATATATATCTATATATATATATATATATATATATATATATATATATAGAGAGAGAGAGAGACTTATATATATGTATATATAACCTTTCGTTTGACACTCATGTTGCCAAAGTAATTAGGAAAACCTTCTACATTGCCCACCTGATCATGAAGGGATTCACATCTAGATCTAGGGAGGTCATCGTCCCCCTGTACTCATCACTCATTAGACCTATGATTGAGTACAATGCCCCATTCGGAATGTATCTGACCCGACACCTGCAGCAGCTGGAAAGGCCCCAAAAGTTCCTCACCAAAAGGATAAAGGGTCTCAAAAATATGTCTTATGCTGCCAGACTGAAAGAACTCCAGCTCTATTCAGTCGCATACCGCTTGCTCAGAGGTGACCTGTGCCTGACATATAAGGCCATGTCAAACCCAGATTTGATGAATATGCTTCACCTCAAAAAATCTAGATCCCTCAGAACCACAAGGGCGGGAGACTTAAACCTTGACACGGTTATTAATAGAATGTGCTGGAGGGACAGATTCATCACCCAGAGACTCCCTATGCTGTGGAACAAAATCCCGGTACATGTGAGGCAGAGCACCTCGCTGGCCTTGTTCAAGAAGAATCTTGACCAATGGATGGGAGATCGCAGATATACCCCAGGGATTACTTCAGTGTCACTGCTTGACAGAGGCACAGCAAAATAATAGGCTTAGTTTTCTTCAAACTAAAGGGGTGGCGAAAGCCACATAACTATGGGCTAGATTTATAAATGCCCTTGGGCAGATAGCCTAGTATGAACCTATGAACCTATGTGTGTGTTTATTACGCGCGTGTGTGTGTGTGTGTGTGTGTGTGTGTGTGTGTGTGTGTGTGTGTGTGTGTGTGTGTGTGTGTGTGTGTGTATGTGTGTGTGTGTGTGTGTGTGTAATATGATGTTACTTTATTAAGAATGGAGAAATGTCCTGTGGCTAAGAAACATTATCAAATGGAGTAGCTCAGAACCTAACTTAAATTAGTGCTCATTCCTTAAAATGTGAATGCCCTGGCTTCAGCTTTTTGACAGATGCTCCTCAGGAACAAAGCGAGAATTATGAATTTTTTATTTATAGTATGAGACAATGAGCTATTGCCAGACAGTAAGCAGCCATGATGCTCATTCAATAATACATTTTATGGTATCATGTGCTTATAACATATTGTAAAATAACATAGTATAACAGTTTTTGCTCCTTGGAAAGGAGAATACTGTTGAATAAGAAAGGAACTCTTTTAATAATGTATGGCTAAGATGAATTGGTAGACATGAACTCATTGAAGGTCCCTCATCTGTGGCCTATTCATCTTCTTCTCCTCCCATTCACCTCTACATCTTCTCTCCTTTCTTTTATTATTTGTTTAAATTATTTCTTATAAAATCATATTTGCAATGGAATTATATTGAAAATGAAAACTTACTTTTAATATTTTCCAGTTTTATTTCTTGTTTGGTTGTAGGTCTCATCTTGTGATTAGTTAAATATGGCATTCATGAAATGTCATTCAGCAAAACAAAAGTCCATTTAGATCTCTAGTACATAATAAAGGAAGAATAATCCGCCTCCCTTTCTCCCATTCTTTGGGAGAGCTGATGTGCCCACTACTTCTTTACAACAAATTTCAAAGATACTACATCTGGGGAATAAGTACAAATTCTGATGATGTGGCAGTTATACCAAATGTTATTTTGGTATGATTCTTTAAAGGAAGAGGTATTTTTGATGAGCTGCTTCTCAACAATTTGTTTAACTACCTTCATGCTTGTGGTTGTATTTTTTTAACTGACACATTATTTTCCCTTGAAGAAACCAAACCAAAAACATTCAGAAAATTAAACACCTACTCAGAAACTGAAGTTCTTAACATGGTGGGTACCTTTCATCCAATTACTGGAGGAAGGTCTGTTTGTTGCACTCATCTGTAACTTATAACTAGCTTTGGGTTTCCTCCATCTTGAGTGAAATGTATAAATGTTGGTGGTAAGGTCATTGATTGTCTTTTTGATTAGTTTTATTTGAGAAAACACATGAGCATTTAAATAATTACTTGCCAAATAGACATATAACTGTCTTCACTCTTGGTAAGCATAACAAAAGGGAATTGAATATCAGCACCACTTTGTGAAAAGCTGGCAAAAAAAAAAACGATTAATTGTTGCATGAGTGACAAGGCAGCAAGCTCCTGACAACCCACCATACACATGTTCTTTTTTCCCCTCACTCCTTATTTAATGTGGCCCATTCTGATCGTTTATAGCCTTAAGGTGAGTGCAGAAATTTTAATGAAATTGTCCCTGAACTATGCAAGTTCAAATAATTGTACAGTTACCAAAATATCTCAGAAGTTATACATTGTTCATAGTTTAAAAAATAGTATATAGATTTTTTAGTTAATTTCCAATTAAGTCATTTTCTGTCAAAATGCCCATTTTACTTTAGCAATGGTAAGTCTATACATTTTACCGGATAAACCTATAAGGCATTAAGGATCAGTGTTTATTCATTGTGTTTTATTTTCTGTTAAACCAGATGAAAAATAAAAATATAGATATTAAGCAAAGATATCAGAGCAGTTGTAAAAACTGACCTGAGCAGTTTCTGTTTTGAGTTTCTTAGGAATCACATAGAAATGCTTTACAATATAAATTTATAGCAGATAAATCAATATACACTTTGCTGCAGTATGACTGAATGCAAATGAATAGATACAGCACAGCAGGTTTATCAGTAGAAAATGGCGATGTTTATAAAAATAAAGGTAAGCAAGTAGTACTGCTTTGCACTAAGCTGATAAAGTAATGCATGCTACATCTCAGTCATGGGGCCAAACATTCATTAGATGATGACAGTGTAATATTTATTGCTGCTTATTTCTAAAAAGTCCTCTTGGAAATAATCACTATGTAATCACATTTTTGAATGACAGCTATCATTTTGTTTTCAAGAGTAGAACAAAAAGCATGATAGCAAGTCACTCTAGTGATTTTCATTTAAGATTTCTTTATAAGTTTGAAACTTCTGTTTGAGTACAAGTGCTCTTTCTGGCATAACTTCTATGACCTAGAATGTGTCAAACAGCTACAAAATGTGGCAAACCCATTTGAACCTGCAATTAAAAGTCGTGTACTGCCTCCTTGTCTAATTATTCAGTTTCCTGGCAGATGTTCCTCACTAAATTGTTATTAATTATCACATCCGGATATACGTAATGAATGTTTAGATGATAATGCTGTGGGAAGCTGAAAGGATTAACTAAAACTTCTATTATCATTTAATCTCTCATTACCCATAATGCTTATTTGCGAATTCTCTAAAGGAAGTTTCTGAATTTGTGCTGCATACTTCATTAATTATGCTAAGTAAAAGTCAAAAAGAAAAAAAAAATAATCATGCTATTTAAATGAAGTAAACAAGTGCTGGGCCTGAAATACTATAAGTGGATTGAGGGGGTGAGAATGAATCCAAAGGTAAATAAAATCTTTAAGCAGCTGCACTGATTTGGCATGGAATTAAAATAAAATTACAGTTATCTATTTCTATGGCCATATACAATATAAAAGGATACAATGTGACCTAATGAAGCCTCCCTTGTCACATCTCAAGAGCAGATTTGTATTTTCTGTTTCATTTAAATCATAAGCATGCCTTCTCCGATCCTTTTAAGATCATTATGCTGCTCTAGAGATTTCTTTTTCACATGCCCTGCATCTGCCATGCAGCTGCTGCTTTCATCCTCAGCATACACTTTTAGCCTGACTTTTTTAGATATGCCACCAGACAGCTGAAAATATTAGCATAAATGGAGAAAGCAAACTGAGCGAAGCCACAGACTGCATTCACAAGCATTTAAACTTTAACACTTTGAAAACAGTGCACAATATATTTATGGCACATTTAACTTGCGCAGAAATACTAGCTATAATGCCAAAAGCCAGCAGATATATTTCATAAATGTCCTTCGTTTATAGTAAGAATAGTACATGTTAATATTATCATTATGTTGTCATAAATTCTAAATGATGTTAATCATAAAATATGTAGTTTTCCATTATGAAAGAACTATTTACATGGTGCAGATGAGAAGGAATACTTATCAAGACAGTATATATAGGATATGTTGATATACATGCAAGCACTGCCCTGTTTGTTGGATTAAGCACTCATTCAAGTCAACCATTACAATTAGCATTTCACCTGCTATGTATGGAACACAACATTTATTTAAGAAACATGTATAGGTGTGAAAATTGGGTGAAGATAGGTGAAGGCTGCCAGCCTAGACAGATAGAATTTTGGAGATAATTCTGTCATCTGTAAATATTAATGTAAACCACAGGCTTGTTGTCTTAAATAGTAAAAATAGTGTTACATGTGGAACTGGAAAAAATGTAATAACAGTGCACTCTACTGACCAAGTAAAGCATGTTGTGACCCTTTGATGTAAACATGACTCCGGACAGTCTAGATGAAGGAATTCTTGCTATTGTTTTAAGGCCAGAGTTGTTGATGTTTGTCTTTTCAGCTTTTCCTGGTAAGGGGTCGCCACAGCAGAACTCCGGTCTGCTAATGACTGGCAGTAGATTTTTATAGTACCGAGTTGCCAGCCCGATGCCCAACCTTTAGCGAAGGCACACCCATTTACGCATGTCTTTTGGTGGTCACTCGACTGCGGGGAGGACATGCAGACTCCACACAGAAGGCACTCCAGCCGAGAGTTGAACAGGAGAGCCTCTTGCTGTGAGGCAACAACGCTACCACTGTACCACCGCGGCTTTGTTTTAAGGCCAGAGTTATTGGCCAGAATTTGCATGCATAAATGTCCTTTATTGCTCTGGTTTCTGCCCAGAGATGAAGAATGTAAATGTAGTTTCTGTTAGCCTGTGAATGCAGGGAAGTATGAAGAATGATGTAATGTGAACCAGTATTGTGATTTTAAAAACAGAAAAAATCAGAGAGCATTAAGCATTTTTATTTTGACCATCCAACTCATCAGCACTGCCTTGCTCTATATGTAAGTTTATCTTAGATTTGTGTTTTCTCTTAGAAATAGCTAGAAATTAGAAAGATTTGACTAAGTGTTTTTTCTGTGATGTCAGAACTATACTACTGAATTATTTTAAGTATTCTCTGTGATCTCTGAACTTTTGCCTAGCACTGTGTAGTAAAAAGTATTGTCTTGTGTTTTGACTATTTGTTATTAAATATTTTTAAACCCTTTCAACTGTGGCTGTTTTTGTAGAGATAATTTAAGCTCTTTAGAGTACTTGCATGCCTTTGGTAAAATTGTACAAAGCCACTTCAATATCTTTAGCCCTGTGCTATACTACCAATTGGATAATAATATTGCACAGTAATAAGTGGAGACCCTTTTAAGGGCCTTTGAGTAGCTGATAAATATTAGTGTGTGGTGGCAGCTGGTACTACCATATAGTCTGGAAAAAGGGGCACAGCTGAAGAACTTGTGCCAGCCTTCCCCAGGAGTGTATGTGTGGTAGTATAAACTCTTCTCAAAGTGTGTGTGTGTGTGTGTGTGTGTGTGTGTGTGTGTGTGTGTGTGTGTGTGTGTGTGTGTGTGTGTGTGTGTGTGTGTGTGTATGTCAGCTACTTGGGCAGGGACACGAAGCATTGGTTGGACAGAGAGGGTGCTGGAGGTTTTACCTTGCCCACTAGGCTGAGATCTGGACCCTATAGCTGTGCCACTGGGGAGTCTTATTGGGGACTTGGAGAGCAAGGGAGCGACCAGCCCTGGACTAACTGTGATCTCTGTGTGCTCTTAAGGGAAATTGCACTTTACTGTGTGTATTTGTCATCCTTTCCTCCTATATGAGACGCCCCTCACTGGTGTTAGTGGTGAGGATTGAGGTTCCCTGATTGCTGGGCCAGGGCATGGGCATCACAACAGGTTTTTGGATTCATATGGGATCACTAGACTAATGACTTTAAAGGACCTTTTTAAGCCTAACCATGTTTCCCAATTGTATTTGACAAGTTGTGATACTGTTCATTTTATTATAGGGATGTAACTTATATATGAGTGGTCAAGCATTTACAGCTTCCTCTTTCTAATGAGAACATAGTTGGCAGACAACGGGTAAATTTAAGATTACCTATCCACTGATCTAACTTGCAATTGAATAAGTGCAGATAAAAACTGTGCTTCATATGGTTGGGAAGCCTGTTCAAGAGAAAGGACAGTCTCTAAGACACATATCTGCCACTACAACATGTCTTATTTATATTACAGATGAGGTCTGAGTCTCTAGATTGTGTGTTCCTAATGCAATTAGTTTTACAGAGGTGCAACAGGTCCACAGCAGCCGGATCAGAGGCTACTTTGAAGGCCAAGCTTAGATCACCCCTTAGCAGTCTGAAAGAGATTGAATACAAGTATAAGGCTTTGAGGTGGTTATCATAGGATGTTTTCTACACCATGTATTCCTTTTCTGGGGCACCACTGAGGATGCTCTGGTTGTTGCATATGCCTAGTTAGTTACATCCTGAAGGGGGCACTGTACTCAGTGATTGGTCTGATGAGGGCTGAGTACAACAAGACAATGATATCTTTAAACCTAGATGCCATATCTTTGCTTGTGTAACATAGAATGATTTCCTTACTGAAATAGACACATGATGGTCAAAGGCCAAATCACTGTCTATATGTGTTCTTAAATCCTTGTCCACAAGGTCTACTCTTAGGGATGTAATATTAATGCAATAATTTCCAGGGGTAGTCATCTTTCCAAAAGATACTATCATGCATTTTTTGGCATTGAACTTTAGAACATGGCTCTGGCACCAGTTATTAGTCTGTGTCAGACCTTCTTGGAGAATGTTTTTGTCTTTGGGGATTTCTGTGACTGTCCCTAGTTTGTTATCAACTGCCAAACTGGCAAGCCAGAGATCTTTATTGTTGGCTTTGACTTTAGAGAAGTAGATGCCAAAAAGGATCAACCAAAGCACTAAGCCCTGGGGGACTCCACTATGGACTGGCCTTTTTTATGGAGGTAGACTCATGTATCCTGACTTCTGTTTGCTATCTGTGAGCAAGTCAGCTGTCTAGTGGGTGAAATAGGTTCTTATACCCAGTTTTGTGAACTTTCTACAATACCCAAGTGGAGTATTGTGTTGAGCTCTTTGACCAGGTTGAGGTAGGCAGTATGCACTCTTTTGTCCATTGTTTTGGTGACCATCTCAAAGAAATCCACCTGGTTGAGTTGGCATGACCTACCTTTGATGAAACCAAATTGGGTAGGATCAACTGTCTGAAAGTTTTCTAAGTCATTGTTTATCATATCTATGACTATTCATTTCATGGTCTTGCATATGAGACTAGTCACACTTATGGGTCTGTATTTGCCTGGGTCCATGGATGGCCTGCCCCTGTGCAAAGGGATAACAGTTGCAGTCCTCCATTTATTTGGCACAAAGCCTGTTTGTATGACTGAATAGAGCTTTTAGTGTACCCAAAAGATCATATTTCATGTCATTAAGGAGACATCCTGGGATGTCATCTGGTCCCATTCATGCTGTGTTATTGGCTTTTTCCAGGGAGCATTGTAAACCTGTTACCTAGTGATAGTTGGGGGAGCTTCAAGTGGATTTGGTGATTGGCCAGTGGGCATTTTAGTCTGCTTAGTTATTTTCTCTGCCAGCATAAAGACATCGCTACTGACTTCTGAGTGATTTGCTTTAATTCAGTGTCATCCAAGTACAGAAAAATACTTAACACTGATATTTTATACTTTTCATAGTTAGTAATGTGTGCTGCTGTTATATTGCCAACTTACTTATTGCAGTTTTGCACTTTATCATTGTAAATTACCTCTATAGTTCAATGATCTTAACTGCTAGTTTTCTGCATTGCAGCACATTTTTCAAAGAAGTGTTTGCTGGATAATTTGTTGCTTGTTCTGTAGATTCCACACTTTAAGCTCACTCACACGATTGTACATTAAGAAAGGTTAAATGTGAACTTCATTGTCATTAGAGGGTAGCCTGGTCTGTTCTGAGCTTGGAAAGCACAGAAGAAAGAATGAAGTTTGTTTTTGTGATTGGCAAGTGGGGTATTTTGTCTGCTTAGTCAGTTTTTTTGATTGTATAATGCTGTCACATTTGAGTGACAGTGTTTATTTTGTAGAAGCACTAGCTGTGCCCTGTATAGATGCAGAGCTTAGAAATTCAAATTTACTAAAAAACTACCCTAAAGAGTTCTCTCTGTCATGTTGATTGTTAAAATAAGCAGTGAATATAACTAAATGTAGTCATGTCCATGCTGTCCATCTGCTAAATGGTGTTAGAATGGTGTTTTCTAAAACAGTATAGGACATGCCAAGTATAAAGCTATTATACTATGTCCAGGATTTCACATAGATCATCAAAAGACTAGGAACAATTCTGTGTTAAACATATTAGAAAAGCTACATCACTAACTGGGATGTGAGAATTGCTTGTTGGACTGCATATCCTCTATGACTGTGGGCATCAGGGTGTTCTCTGGAATATCTGTCACTGTACTTAGAAAATATTAATGGTGCTAACAAGTAATAATACATTATATAAACAGTGCTTGATGCTAGGAGACAGGCTAAGGTATCATTCATATACCAGACCCTGAATCTTACCCCTCCTTCTGGCACATCTTTTTCAGCACCTAATCTGAGCTCATGATATAAGGAGACTAAGTCAGTAGGGACTAGAACAAGAACAGCAAGTGCACAGCACATAGTGGAAAACCTGTACTCACTAAATGTAATTACCACCAGAACATTTCATAACAATTAAAATGAAAATTTAAAGAAAATGTTTGTGTCTTTCGGCTTTTCCCAGTTATGGGTCACCACAGCGGAACTCCGGTCCGCTAATGATTGGCAGTAGATTTTTACGTACTGGCTTGCCAGGCCTAACGCACAACCTTCAATGAAGGAACGCCCATTCACGCATGTCGCCACACAGAAGATGCTCTAACTGAGAATTGAATGGGCAATGTCTAACTGTGAGGCGGCAACGCTACCGCAGCACCACTACCGCAGTATGAAAATTTAAAGAAAATAAAAGTGCTTAAAAATGACTTACTCATTCAGTCTTTGTTTATTACAGTTGAATACAATTCAAGGTAGCCGGAAAACTCAGGAGTATCTTGCCATGTATACATATACACAAACACTAATGCAGACACACACATTCATGATACACACACAAATGAAGACACATTCATGAAGAGCAGTCACATTTAAAGGCAATACAGGAAATCACAAATTAATCTTCTGTGACTTTGTAATGTAGGTGGAAACTGGCACAGCTTGAAAGAAATGTGGACTCAGGGAGAATATAGAGTCCCAACAGAAAACACTTCAGCCAGCAACTGAACTGGACAACTAAGCAATGTGAAACAACACAATCTTTCCAAAAGAGAGGGAGGGCATGTGCTCAGGAGATGCCTAGCTGCTGAGCATATGCCCTCTTGAGTGAGCTTCTCTAAAATAAATAAACTTCAGTGAGATCAAAACACAAAGAAAGAAAAAAATATATATAGACTTGACACAAGGAAAAAATATATAGATTCTCAGAAGCCTTATAGATAATGGAACCATATATTGACATTTTCTTAAGATGGCTTATCTGATTTGTTCTACAGTAGTAACAGAAGCACTTACAGGCTAACCTTTTCTTAAAGTTGCGTGTACTTCATTCTTTGCTTCAGCTTTACCTGTTTCTATGACTGAAGCAGGAAATATTCCTAAGATTTGGGGAGGGTGGTAAAAAGGAATAATCACCAGTTTTGAGTTTATCTGTAGATTACTGAAAAACACCAGCGACACTAATATGAGATGTGTGACGGTAAAGAAGAGATATGTACTATTAGTCGGTGGTAGTGCTGTTGGAGGAACTGCAGACTGCTCTACATCTGACTGGTAATTAGATGAATGTCCTAATAACATGAATCTATGCACACTATTTGAAAGAACCTTTTAGATCATGAAGGTTTCTAACATAAACATTTGGCTCAGAGGAATAGCCTTTCCTAGCCGAGGCTTTAGCACACTTTTCTGTATGACTACCCATGCTTCATGTGATAGAAACTAGGGAAAATTCCAACAGCACTCTAACATAAGGATTATAATCTGGTCTCTGATAAATAACCAGTGCATTATGTGTTGAAGGTATGGATGTCAAGAAATTCACGTCAAGAGCAGAGTGACAAATCCATTTAATAACCTTAATTCTTAAAGACAAATTAAAATCTGGTGACAGATAACAAAAAAACTAAATAATGGTCCCACAGAACAAATTTTTCCCAACTCATCTATGTTGTATGCCATTAACATAAAAATAAACGACTATGCTCTTATAAAAGAGGAGGCAATAAAATTCATTCATTACCAAAACTCAGAGACTGCATTAACTTGAGGAAAGGTGAGAACATTTTAACAGTACTATGCTAGGTAGTCTCATTTAAACAGTGTAACCTCAGAGCTGGAATATAGATTAAGGGTGGATGGCAGTAAATTCTCAGTAGCCCCCACCATGTCTGCCCTCATGGAAGACACAAAGACTGTTCTATTTCTAGATAACTTTTGCCAAGCTATATTTCAGTAAAACATTGTTTATTAGCTTAAGTCAAGCAGGTTGAAGTGCATCAATGATAAAGCATGCAGCAACGTTCACAACAGTGTAGAAATCCTTCTAATGTAAAACACATATTATACATGTCATAATATACACCAACACACACACACACACACGCACACACACACACACACACACACACACACACACACACACACACACACACACACACACACACACACACACACACACACACACACACACACACACCCATATCCCAGATATACTTTAAGGTAATACACTTAACCATTCAGTAAAAACTGTAAGAAAAAACAAGCCAAACTAGAGTTTTCATTGCTTGACACCTTAAACCTCCTGAAGTACAGGAGCATAGGGTATATGCAAATGACCCCTTAAGGACATCAGGTTTTTCAGCTACATAGCTTCTGAATGTCTATGACTTTTTAACTTTTAAAGTCTTTATGGCTACATTCAAGCAAATAAAGCCAAACTCCACTAGCTTTGGGCATGCATGTTTCAGCCTTTTTATTCACCTTATCAGCACAGCATATGTGGATAGTTCAGCTATGCTTTAGAAACACAGTGTCTTTAAACCCAGCTGATACCCATACAGATAAAGGAGCCTGCAACATGCCTCAACTAGCATCCAAACCAAAGGGTAAAAAGGACACACAATCAAACCATTCAGGAAATACAGCAAGAAAACCCAGCCGAGTTGTGATACCTTAAACATCTTGTAAAACAGGACCATAGGATATATGCAAATGACCCCTTAAGGAGATCAAGTGTTTCAGCTACATGGCTTCTGAATATCCAAGACTTTTTAATTTTTTTTTTTTACTTTTTAAGTCTTTATGGTTACATTCAGGCCAATAAAGCCAAACCCCACTAGCTGTGGATATGCATGCTTTAGCCATTGTTTTAACTTTTGGTTTGGATGTTAGTTGGATATTTTGCAGGCTGTTTAATCTTTATGGGCATCAGCAATGTTTAAAGATCCTGTGTTTCTGAAGCATAACCAAATTATCCACTTATGCTGTGCTGATAATGTCAATAAAAAGGCCAAAACATGTATGTCCACAGGTAGTTGTGTTTGGCTTTATTGGTCTGAATGTACCTGTGACAACCCTCCACCTCTGGGCTAGTAATCAAGGAGCCTCAATCCTTACCACTGGCACCTGTGGGGAATGTTCACTATGAGGATAAATGGTACACACACAGTACATCCAGATGCAGCTGCTTCCATCAAGCACAATCAAACACAATTTCCCTTAAGAGCACACAGGGAAAACAGTCCGGGGCTGGTGCCTCTCTCTCTTTCTTCAGATCCCCAATAAGACTCCCCAATGGCACAGCTATAGAGATGAGATCTCAGCCGAGTCTCCAAACCAAGATCTCCAGCACCCTCTCTGTCCAACCAGTGCTTCGTGCCCCTGCCCATGTAGCTGACACACACACTCTTAGAGATTTGATTTACACACACACTCACACACACACACACACACACACACACACACACACACACACACATGGGAAAGGCTGGCAAATATTTATTAGCTATGCCCCCTATTGCCCAGACTATAAGGTAGTTATCAATGCCACTTGAACCCCTCAGCAGCTACTTTAAGGTCCTTACAAGGGTACCCAATATACTGAGTGAAAGTAATATTAATACAAATGGTAGCTTCACCAAGAGCAAGACTATTAGGAGTGGCTTACAGAGTGTCACCAAATAAATATGCAAGTACTCTCAAAACTTAAATAGAGCTACAAAGATCAGCAACAATGAAAGGTTTAAATATATTTAATAATAAATAATAAAGAATAAGAAAATACTAAGTATATATTCACAGTGACATCAGAGTTCAAACCACAAGAAATATTTAAAATAACATTGGACAGGCTCAGATAAATAAAGAAAAACAATATCTAAACTAAGCTTCACTATATTCCTGACTGTATCTACTTATAGTGCAAGACAGATCATGTGGTGAATGGTCCTTCTTGGTGTCATGCCCAAGACATAATACAGAATGATCTGTCTCACTAAGAGACTTCTGAAAATAATATCTAAAATTCTACTTCTGGGATAGCTTGCAGAATGGCATCACTTCTGGTCATTTAACTTCTAGTTCCCATGCAATGCAAACCCCCATTGCTGGAAGTTGGTAGGATTTAGCACCTACCTGTAAAAATACACACACAATTGCTTTTGCTCAGATCTTTGGCAGATGCTGGAAGTCATAAAACAATTTCATACCTCCACACTTGCAGTAATTTGTTCACCCCAAAGACAATACAGAAAGCTTCCTGGTATAGGCTTTGTGTCTCTGGCTGTATTGAAACCTGTGAGATAGCATCTTTATGGCCTACACCTTAAAGTGATTTAATTTCAGATACATTTTAATGTTTGCTGGACTGAGGTTAACCTTCCAGTTTCTTCTGTTAAAACATATAATTTAAACAGTTACAATAGTGCATGTATATTTCTGTTCTCTCCAGTAAGGTACACTGTGGATGCATTTCAGACACAAGCACTTTACAAATACCTTTTCAACACAAACATCTGTACAAATCAGTTTGATATACACATGACATACATTTTTAATGCATTTGTAACACAAGCATCTTGTATAAATCACTTTGATACTCACAAATGACATATAATTATTTACAAATTCCAGTTAGCTGTGCTGGCAGTACCTCCTATTGTCACACCTCTCCCCCCTTCGAAGACTTAATATAGTTTGAGAAACACCACTTTAGAGGAATGAGCCTGTCTGGGAATATCTTACCCCATACCATGTCCTGAGATCCCAGTTGCCTTGGCATTCCTGACCCTAGTACAGTGCTGCACTGTATATGCCTGCAACCCTAGGCTCCACCATAATAATTTGGGATTTTGCTGGCTGGCTTACCATAGCCATAGATCCCTCTCAGACTCCTCCTGCCTTCTACTGCAAATACTTAGGACAAGGTAAGGTTTCATAATGTTGACATGTTGACATGGTACAGTTTGTGTCCCTGCCTTCTACCTAGCAGTTCTACCATGTAGTTAACATCACTGACCTTCCTTACCACTTTGAAGGGTCCCTCCCAAGCTGCCTGCAGCTTGTGTCTGACAGGAATAATAACCATTACCTGCTGCCCTATAGCATACTCTCTAGCTCGAGCATTCTTGTCATACCAGACCTTTTCCTGCTGTTGGGCTTCTGCCAGGTTCTCCTGGGTCAAGCTCATGAGTTCCCTGAGCCTTGTCCTGAGGTTTAGGACATATGCCACAACAGACTCCTTGTGAGATTCACAGTCACTCTCCCACTCATAGTGAATCAAATCTAGAGGTCTCCTCATCTGATGCCTATACAGCAACTCAAAGGGTAGCTGTATGCAAACAGCAGATGGGGCAAATATTTGTCTCACTCTCAAACTGGTCTGCAAATGCCTGTAGCATGGTCTTTAGTGTAGATTTTAACCTCTCCACAAGACCATTAGTCTACGGATGGTAGGAGATGGTCTTTAGCTGCTTCACCCCACAGTGCTTTCACAGACAAGCCTGCAGCTAACGGCTGTATTCTTTCACCCTCTACTCCTCAATCAGGGGTACATTCTCTATATGGTAAAGCTTTGTTCCAGTATATGGAATCCCCTTTTCCTTCAGAATCAAGTGCCTCCCTAGCTACCTGCCTCAAGGTTTATAATGTAGAGTCTGAGAGCTGAGCCTGTCTCAACTTTCTCTTTGTAACCCTTCCCAGCAACTGACATGAAGTCTGGTATCCTCTGATGGTGGTGCCTCACTGTTATCCTGAGTACTATGACTCACCTCTACCCTTGCAGTGACTCAGTCCAAGGGAACATCAGTACCCACCAACAGCTGTGTCTCACCTTCGGTCTCAATGCTGCAGAGTGCCTTCCTTCCTGAAGTAGACAATTCACCAGTCCTGGCTTCAAGTGTACAGTCTAATTGGGATCCCCCCAGGCTACCAGACCCTTATGTCTGTCTCCAAGCCTTACTGTATGTAACTGCATGCACACAAGGTACTGCATTATCAAAATCCTTCCCTATGAGGACATCTGCAGGGATATCCTCAAGCACACCTACTTGCTTGCTTCCTTTTCCACCCACCCAATCAAGTTGAACCCCAGTCAAAGGTATTTGAAATGGGGTCCCTTCTAAAGGTCTGACTGGAGTCGACTGTCCAAGCAAGTAGTGCTCCTCTTACCCATTGCAGACTTCACAATGGTTAGGTCAGAGGCTGTGTCTCTCTTAGCAACAGCCTGTTTCCCATTTACTAAGCTAGGATATAACCTCTTGTGGTAGTTTATTACCCATGTTGTCTCCAAACAACTTACCACTGGCATTCTGTTATTCCCACTTTCTGGCTTCCCCACCTTTTGTTCCTCACCTTGCCTCCGTGGACATATAGATGATACATGGCCCCACTGGTTACATTTAACCCCTGATCTTGGCCTTGTACCTGAACTGGTGGCTTCTCCTGTTACTGGTGGACTCTGTTGGGATGGCTTAGGCTGCCCACCATGGGTTCCCTTATATCTATGTACAGCACTGGGTATCCCTTTCCTGTGTAGTGATGCCCTGCTTGCTAAGTAGAGATCCCCCCCCAGCTCATCTGCAGTGTTGCATTCCCTATTGGCTAACCAGATTCTCATGTCCTCTGGCAAAGTGCTAAGAGCTTGTTCCCCTCACCAAAGGGTCTGCCAGCCCTTTAAAAGTCGTGACCTGACACCCACTCATCCATCTATGAAAATACGTGCTTAACTCAGCAATATAATCATACACACTTTCATCTGTCTTGCATCTATGCTTATGAAACTTTTTCCTATAAGCTTCAGGTGTTAACTTAAAATGCTCTAATAAACATTTATTTACTTTGTTACAGTCTAAACAATCAATATCAGATAATTTACAAACAGCAGTTACAGCTCTAACATGGAGTAAGGGAGTTAGGAACTGTACCCAGAGCACTCAGTCAACATTATTCTGTCTGCATACTCTTTCAAATATGTGAATAAAACTATCAAAAATTATCACCTTCTTGGCATTCAGGAAGATGTTTACTGGCCATTATTGCTTCTGTGGTATGGTTACTCCCTTCCCCATTACCTCCATGTCCCTGGCAAAGAGTCAGCATTTCCTGTTCATGTTGCATCTGCCTCTCATTTTCTTCAGCTTCCATACAAAGTAGTTTCTCATTTTTTCAGCCTCCAAATGCTGCAGTCTCTCTGCTGATTCTTCTTAGATCTCAAAATGCTGCAGTCTGTCTACTGATTCTAATTCCAAATGTTTAGCCTCCATTCAAGTCACTTTAACTCCAGACAGATTTTTAAGTCCTCTAAGGAAAAGTCGAACTGTCCTGTTTCTGAGAGCCATACATCCCCAATGCCAGTCTGGTTGTCTTCCTGGTTGCTAGTCTGTGATGCAGCTGTGATTAAGTTTGCAATCATTTCCACTTTAGTCATGTTAGCATGCCCCAGTCCTTTGGCTTGGCACATTTCAGCCACCTGGCTCATTGTCAGCTTGCCATAATCCTCTGTTGACATCTTTGCCTGCTCCCCCTGACTAATTAAGCTAACAAAAGTAAATAAATAAAACTTCTGTGATATGAAACTCTGAATGTTCACTGTGTGGCTACTTGAGAGTAAAAACACCTTATTTAGTGACAACTGCTTACAGGCTACAGAAGTTCAATATCCACACCACTGTTAGCAATAGGTGATGTGGTGATCCTGCTACTGCCAATCAATATGTGACGTGGATATCCCACCACTGCCAACCAATATTTCACAATCCTCCACCTCTGGGCCAGTAATCAAGGAGCCTCAATCCTCACTACTGGCACCTGTGGGGAATGTTCACTGGGAGGATAACAGGTACACACATAGTACCTCCAGATGCAGCTCCCTGCATCAAGCACAATCAAGCACAATTTCACTTAAGAGCACATATCGAACACAGTCAGTCTGGGGCTGGATCCTCACTCTTTCTCCATATCCTCAATAAGACTCTGCACTAGCACAGCTATAGAGTTGAGATCTCAGATTTAGTGCCCAAGTCAAGACCTCCAGCACCCTCTCCTTGTCCCTGTCCAAGTAGCTGACACACACACTCTTGGAGATTATATTTACACACACACACACACACACACACACACACACACACACACACACACACACACACACACACACACACACACACACACACCTCTGGGAAAGGCTGGCACAGGTTTACTAGCTATGCTTCCTTTTGCCCAGACTATAAGGTAGCTATCACTGCCACCAGAACTCATCACCAGCTACTTTAAGGCCCTTACAAGGGTAAACAATATGCTGAGTGAAATTAATATTAATATTAATAGAAATGGTAGTTTGACCAAGAGCACCAAATAAATATGCAAATACTCTCAAAACTTAATAGCGCTACATAGATCAGCCAGAGTGAAAGGTTTAAATATATTTATTAATAAAAATTAAAGAAGAAGCACATACTAAGTAAATATTCACAGTGACATCAGAGTTCAAATCACAGGTTCATAGATTAATACTAAGCTAACTGCCCTTGCAAGCCATTTTAAGTCTAGCCAATTATCCCTTGTGAGACTCAAACCCTGCACCTTATGTTTGTAAAGCAAACACCTTAACCATTACGCCACACTCCCAACCCTCTGGAAATATTTAAAATAAAATTGAATGACAGGCTCAGGCAAATAAAGGAAACAATATCTAAACTAAGCTTCACTATATTCCAGACTGTATCTAAGAGAATCACTATTTCCTAGTTACTTAATACAGCAAGGCAGATGATGTGGTGAATGGTACTTCTTGTTGTCAAGCACAAGACAGAATACAGAATGCTCTGTCTCAGTAAGAGACTTCTCAAAATAATATCTAAAATATTATTTCTGGGATAGCTTGCAGAATGACATCACATCTTGTCATCTGACTTCTAGTTCCCATGCAAAACCCCATTGCTGGAAGCTGGCAATATTTAGCACCTACCTGTAAACAATACACACACAAGGGCTTTTGCTCAGATCTGTGGCAGGTGCTGGAAGTCATAAAACAATTTCATACCTCCACACTTCCAGAGTAGTAATTAGTTTACCCCAAAGACAATACAGAAAGCTTCTTGGTACAGACTTTGTGTCTCTGGCTGCATTGAAACCTGTGAGATGGCATCTTTATGGCCTAGTCCATAAAGTGATTTAATTTCAGATATATTTTTAAAGTTTGCTAGACTGAGGTTAACCTTCCAGTTTCCTCTATTAAAACATATACATTGAAACAGTTACAATAGTGCATGCACATTACTGTTCTTTCCAGTAGGGTGCACTGTGGATACATTTCAAACACAAGCACTTTACAAATACCTTTTTCAGCACAAACATCTGTACAAATCAGTTTGATATTCACAAATGACATAATTATTTACAAAATTCCTGCTAGCTATGCTGGCAGTACATCCTATTGTCACAGTAACCATAAAAACTTTAAAAGTAAAAATGTTATGGATATTCAGAAGCCATGCAGCTGAAACACTTGATGTCCTTAAGGGGTAATTTATATATATCCTATGGGTATGTTAATGTATCACAGAGTGAATACTCTATCTTGGCTGGGTTTTTCTTGCGGTTTTTACAGAATAGTTTGTCTGCGTGTCCTTTTTACCCTTTGGCTTGGATACTACACTTAACCATGTATACTGTTTCCTGTAGATTATCTTAGTAGAACACATAATTAAATACACTAACCTATCCATTTATTCTCTAAATATGTTTATCTTTCTTACTACTTTTTCACTATGAAATGGCTGTTCCACAAAGGGGCTTTATCTTTCTTGTGTTAACTCTGGCTATGTCAATGCTTTTATCATAAATCGCCTTACATATTTTGCAGTGACTACTGATGCAAAAACCCTTAGGGTGATATTCATAGTCCTACACATCCCAGATGCAAAAAATGAATCTGTGAATTGCACCACTACACCCATAATTAAATCAGCAAAGTGAGAACAAGCAGAACTGGTTTTACAATTTCTATGCCTTGTGAGGGAACAGCCAGTGCAGTTTTTCACATCTGAATTGGTGTAAACTGGCATGTATCAAATTTTGTTTTCTGTTTAAATGTCCATATTCATGTAAATTCATGTAGCCATGTAGGATACAAGTGCAATCGCTGCAGCTTTTTAACATATTGATATGATAGTCTTAGCTAAACACTCTACAGTAGTCTACTCAGGGCTACCAAAGGCCGAGGGTTTTGGCCAGCATTCAAGCAACAAAGCAAACATATACACTGCAGCATAATGTTAGAAGGCAACAGCAGGAAGACTAAAATATTGTAAATCTAACGTGTAATGAGGAGTTGGATGGGGTGCATAGATTGTTACAATAAGGGTGGTTCAGTCATCTAGTATTAAAGTGATGCAGCGTTAGTGGTACAACAGGTGTAATACACTTGCCTTTGGTGTAGAAGGTTGTAGATTCTATTCCAACATCAGGTAGATCAACTGCTGACACTACAGTACAGCATAAGGGGAGGGGGGTGCTGCACTCCTGAGTGTGCCATCCTTTGAATGAGTTGCTAAACCAAGGTCTCATTTGCTTGAGTTGGTGGTAGCTACTGTGGATGTAAAAGATCCCATGGTGCCTGTTGAAAACAGTAAGAGAAGTTCTGCTATGCCCAGCCCAAATTTCCCCTAGTACTATAAATACCACTTGGGATCTCCCCTGAAAAGAAACTGCTAGCCTACCAGAACTAACCTGGTAGGAGAACTAAATAATGAGTAGCTCATACAACTTTACTGTTATTTGTCTTGTTTATCATATTTATTTATTTGTAATGCAAGTAAATATAAGCATAGATTAAATAATTTTTCTTTTTTTATCATCTTTATTTTTATCACAAGTCAACATGACCATAGGTGAAATCATAATCCAGATATCACCTAAACATACAGATGTAAATATAATTGAAATACCCTACCCTCATGTTACCCCTTCTACAGTGGGCTTTATATGGCAATATTTTCAAAATCAAGATATTCTGAAAACAGCCACTGCCACTTTGTCAGAGGAAAATCATTGACCTTTACCATGATTCTAGATATCCAGGAATAACCAATTTACAGCTAGGGAGATGGAACTTCCGATCTTTAAATGGAGTACTTGATCAGTAAAAATGAAAAGCAAAATAGCTGTGTTAAGATCTAGCTTAATACCAGTAGAAGATGAGAAGCTTCCATCTCTTTTAGCCCAAAAGGCTTAACTTTACAGCAGAACCTCCCAACATATAGCAGTGGCCCCTTACCTCCTCATTTGTGCCAAAACATTTTGAGAAGGGGTAACCCATCCCTCCAATATGGCTCACTTGAATTCTTGAATGCCCTGTTCAGCACATACCCTACAAAACACCTGCATAAGCTGGAGAGACCTCAGAAGTTTCTAATAAAGAAGATAAAGGGGCTCCAGCATGTGCCTCACACAGACTAAATTCACTGTTACTATACTCCATATTGTACAGACTTCTTAGGTGAGACTTGTGCCTGATCTATAGAGCAATCCAAGACCCAAACCTAATGAACTTGCTGCATATCAGTAATTCTAATGGGACTAGGGCTACCCATTCCAGGGACCTAAATATGGCATGTGACTTAATAGGACATACTGAAAGGACAGATTTATCTCCCAATGACTGCTGCATCTTTGGAAAAGGCTACCAATTCATGTGAAGCAGAACACCTCTATGACACTGTTCAAGAAAAACCTGGACAAGTGAATGGGGCACCATAAATTCTTAACAGAGGTAGCACCCACAACCCTCCTGGACATGGGCATTTATTACTAAATGCAGTCTTGGGCATTAACTAACATTTTCATGGTATTACTTTGGGATGAAATGGCTAGGCTTTTAAATGTCCTCCAGGTGGGTAGTCTAGTAATCTCCTATGATCATAAAAGCCTGCTACCTGCAGAACTGACATTTCTCATTAATCTTTTCAGTTTCAAGTTCAGTTACCTCACTCCATGATCCCTTGACACACACACAGGTGACTGAGGCTGAGAGATAGAATTGGCCAAAACTTCCCGACCAGGCCTGGCCAGTCTACCACAATAAGCATGTCTATGGGCATCTTTTTTTGGACCTAACTCCTAGCCTCTGTCTTATTTATACCAAAGACTTTCCTCCATCTACTTCCTCTGCAAAATAAATACTGGCTGGTTGTTTCCATCCTACAGTCAGTAACCCTATGTCTGGTCTTTGGAAAGATCATCCACAGAACAACCAGATATATTATATGCCTAACCAATCTTGTGACAACTTCTGTTCATGTGGATGAGTAGATAGATATCTCAAGGTTTACTATAATCCCTTGTGAGTGCAGAATCACAATTACTCTGATGGCATCTTTATGAATCCAGATATCTGAACTGATATAAATCTTTGGAACCCTCTGTCCATGCAGCCAAATTATAGCTGTAAACCCTGTTTTCATGAGATGTAACCCTATGTGTTCTGGCACAGTCTGTTTATCATTTATGATTCTATGCTGTTCTGTCTTTTCAACTGAGTTCTACTGACAGTTTGGGCTACTTTTTCTTTCTTCCGTGTAGAACCCTTGTTGCCTGTCCTTGTACATATAATTATAATAGGTTAAATCTATAACACTTCTGAGCACAGACTGAAACTTTCTATTAACAGTATCACATACTTTACCTTGCAGTACAGAATCTTAAGTTGAAAATAGACCCAGGTAATGTAGGACAGCTTTGAGCTAGATGCCCAAGCTGGCAACAGTTTTGACATTTTAGTCCAGTTTATAAACAGTCCATTCTTTGCATGGATGCTTTTGCATAATCTTTATACAAGTGCTTCTAAGTTTTACACCCCACCCCTCCAAAAAAAAAAAAAGAAAGATTTACCATCTCTCCTTGAAATAATCACCTCACTTTCCTTTTCTGGTGTCCAGGTGACAGCTCTGCTGTCATCACACATCCTTCATCCATCATTGTTTGCATTTCAAAGTTTTATTGAAATGATGACTGCAAATCCTTTTTGATGTCTGCATGTGTTCTGTCAAGCCCAAGAAGTCCAGGTATAGCCAGCCTTACATGGTGGAAAAAAAAAACACATTCCTTCTACACTGATGTGTAAGCAGAACTATTAGTACCAATATCAGCTTTCATCATGTGGATTTGTTCACTTGGTGCCTTTAACTCACTTTGCTTCTCTCAAACTCATCAGACTGCTGTACACTATATTTTCTATCCTGAGTGACCTTTTCATAAGCTTCCTACAAATAAGAAGTCTATTTAACATTTTCTTCCATTACAGATTTTTTTTGTTTCACAACTTTGTTCAATTCATCTTTCTCCTGTCTTAAAGTTTTTTTTTCTGTTTCAGTTAGGTACCCCTGGTGGTTAGTGTTACTAAGGCTCAAACAAGAGCCGGAATTCTCTACCCATACCACCACTTGTGATTCAGGAAGTTGAGTCCATAGCTGTTAATTGTCCAGATTTTCACAGAATATTTGGCTCATACTTTTGGTCTGTTCTTCTTAAAATTTGTGGTTTTCTGGCAAATCAGTGAGAGCAGAATTCACTAAGTAATGTTAGCCCTTTTTAAGTTTCAGTCTTCCTATCTCTCATGGTAACACAAAACACTTTATTTTAGCAACTTTCTAAGATTAGGCAAGCAATATTTAAAATGTGTCTCTGGTTTTGGGCCTTTGCCCCCCCTACCCAATAAATTTTGCCTTTTTCCAGATTTCTTGTGCTGCGAAGTTAAGAGATTTATTTGAGTGTCAAGTGGGTTTTACAAGGAGCTGAAAGCTTCAGGGGAAGAGAAGTTTAATGCTACTTATGTTAAGTCATTCACATTGTTAGTAGCACAACAGGTAGTATACTTGCTTTTGATGCAGAAGGCTGTGGGTTCTTCTTCCACAGTATGCAGATGGATTGTTGGTACTGTAATGTACTTCAAAGGGAGTGGATGCTGCAATCCTATGAATGTCCTCCTTTGGAGGAGTTACCTAGTAACTATGCTTCTGTTATCCGTTTGCCATCCATTCCCCATTGCAATATTACTACCTTATCATTGTTTTAATGTAGCATAGGCAATTTATTCTTCAAGGGCAACAGGTACTTTGTGGATGAAACAATGAAATATAAAGTTGTTTGCTAGCAGCAATCTCTTCATTAGTTACAGATCCCTTTAATGTGGAATTATTTAATTGACTTACTTCTGCAGAGATTTTGCATATTTACTAATACTGGTGGATTGTAATGACAGAAGTTTGAGTGGCCTTTTATGGTTGAAATTTTCTGAAATGAGTAGCTTTGTCATTATTTGTTCATACATTTTGTTTCATTGCTTACTAGAAGACTGTTCCAAACTACAAATTTAAAACACATTCTAACAAGTGGTGTTGTATTATACAAGTAATATAATTTAATACAATCAGGTTAATACAATCAGGAAGGTGAATCAAAGAATGCATACATGTATGCATGTTCACAGGATGCAGATCAAAATATGGGAAGAGACCAGTCATCAATGGAGCCCCCCAGGGTTCGGTGCTGAGACTTTTTCTGTTTGGCATATACATCTCAAAAGTAAAAGGAAATACGAAAAGGCTTTGTCCGACTAAGTTTGAGATGACTACAAGGTAGGAGCAGTCATTGAATCCCTAAATGACTTAATCATCATGCAGGAAGGTTTGTCCCAAAATCGGTGCCAAAATCATGAATTGAAACTAAACTCCAAGAAATACATTATCATATCCTTTGGGAAGTCATCTACTCCAGGGAACTGACAAATTGACAATTCCCCCTGAGAAGTGACCCAGTTGCTTGGCATTTGGGAACTTGTGTGTACAGTGACCTAACTTTTGACCAACCTGTGCCCAGAGTCAAAAGAAAGTATTTCTATATTGTACAGCTTATAAACAAATTGATTGTGACTAGATCTAGAGATTTTATTGTCCCCTTTACAAAGTCCTCATTAGGTCAATCATTTTGTATAATGCCCACTTTGGCATGCATCTGTCCAGACCCATGCAACAATTGGAATAACCACAGAGATACCTTACTAAAAAGATACAAGTCCTAAACAATAGGTCTTGCATGGACCACCTCAAAGATTTATCACTATACTCAGTATCTTAAAGAGGACATAGAGGTGACATGTCTAGCATACAAGGCATCCTCTGGCCTAATACAGATGGACCTACTGAACATCAGCAAGTCAAATGGCATCAGAAATACTCAGTCCAGGTATTTAAACTGAATGTTGTGGAGAGAGGGCTATATATCACAGATGCTACCACTGTTCCAGAACAGACATCCAAGTAAAACAAAGCTCATCCCTGTCCAGATTCAAATGCAACTTGGATCTAAAGAAGGGTAATAGAAAACGTACTCCAGGAGTGCCCCTACTGCCAATAATGGATAAAGGCAGTTCCTAAATGCTGCATCCCTTACATGGGTCCCCTCAAATTATCTACAGTGTGATCACATTTATTCTCACTGGGGCTAATATACAATTATCAGCTATGGGATAGGTAAGACCAATCAGGAAATGTTAATTCAAGCACCAAAAGGGAAATTGGCTAAGCTTAAAATGTCCTCCAAGTAATGTTGTGGTAGTAAATACTTTTAAAAAATTGCCCTTTTTAGATCACTAAGTGCCCCCTCTCACCCTCCACCCCCCCCCCCCCCCAACCATCTTCAACAGCTTCCGGTGCCTCTGTTTTGGAGAACAATGTTTTTTCTTGTCAAGAGATATTTTTTTGTCAGATAACAAGGGATAGACATAGACTCCCCTTGTGCTAATGCATATGCAAATTTCATATTAGCATACTGGGAACAACTTAATGTATTAGAACAACAGCATAAATGGAAGCAAAAACTGTTTTTATAAGTGTTTTGTGGATGACATCTTTTTGTTGTGGGAGGAGGACGAAGAGGAACTTATGGAGTTCATAAGATATTTAGAGTCCACTACGACTTTTTTAAAGTTTACTGTGAGATATATTCCAGAATAGAATTGGATTTTTTGGATGTAAGGGTTTTACAAAATGACATGGGTTTTAAGACTACTCTCTATAAGAAGAGCTGTTGGAAAAATAGTGTGTTGACGCAGGACAGCATGCACCCAGGTTCATATTTGATAATATAGTAATAGGACAATTGGGCAGGATCACTAGGATATGTACAGAGGATAGTATGTTTGAGATCTTGTAGCCCAGGCAGGTATGACCCTAGCCCTGAGTAGCAATCTGCCATCACCCAGAATGACACCGCAGTACAAGGACAAAATGATTGACTTCAACAATTGGCTAAGATTTTGGTGTTGTTCTAAAGGGATCCAGTATCTGTCTGCTTGGAATGACATGGTCGACAGACCACGATGTTTTGCCATAGATGGCCTGCAGCTGTCGCCCCTGGGATTTCGGATACTGGCTAAGGTTCTTGCTGCCCCTATAGTGCCTTTTTTAGGCAAGGTTCAAATAACAAATTCACCACCATAACAGGAACAGGCAAGTAAAAACTGAGGGTAATGCTACTCGATGCTAGAAGTCTAAATCTCAAAATGCACTCACTCGAGGCACTCCCTAAAATGGAGAACATCAATAACTGTGCAGTGACTGAGACCTGGTTCAAGGATCCAGAGAGCACCCCTGCACTACCAGGCGTACCTTCATTGAAGGTTGTGCATCAAGGCTGGCAACTCGGTACATAAAAATCTACTGCCAATCATTAGCGGACCGGAGTTCCACTGTGGTGACCTCTAACCGGGAAAAGCTGAAAGATACAACAACAACCAAACAGCCTAATAATGGGCGACTTTAACGACCCCACCATTAACTGGGAAAACTACTCATGTACCAACTCCTTAGCTCAATGCTTTCTAGAATTCATAAACTCCAAAGCTCTGGATCAGCTTATCCACATCCCCACCAGGGGCAACAATATCCTAGACCTAGTCATTACCAACATGATTGACCGGTGTTCCACACCTGAAGTCAACTCCTTGTTGGTCCGATCCAACCATAAGCTTATTACCCTTGATATCCACATCCCACCCCCACTCCCCATTAAGGAAACCATGGTAAATAATTTCTCCAAAGCCAACTTCTTGCTTCTTAAGACAGAAGTGGTGAACTTCATGACACCCATGCAGATGGACAATACAGTTACAACTGCTGAATCCTACACAAATGCACTCTATAAACACTTACAGGAGTGCATGGATCATGCTATCCCAAACAGAACCAAGATGCTATCCTCCAAAAAAAGGAAGCCAATCTGGTGGTCCCCTGCCATAAAAAAACTGTACAGCAGAAGGATGAAACTGTTGCAAAAGAGAGTAAAATCCCATGAGTGGAAGAGCCCCATGGTCAGCCTCAGTAAGAAGCTGAGATCCCTTATAAGATCCTTCAAAGCTAGCTACAAAAACAAAATTGCCACTAATTCTAAGGACAATCACAAAGCATTCTATAGCTATGTCAAGAATCTCGATGGCAACACCCAGATCTGCTCTGAGTTACAGCACAACGGCACAAAAATTACAGAACCAACTGATATTGCCAACATCCTGGCAGATAGGTTCAGTGCTAACTTTACCCCCCTCACCCCCTAAAGGGCTTATATCTATACAGGAAGAATGCAGAGTCCCTGTAATCACAACTACGCAGGTAAAAGCTGCAGCTGCACTCTCTAAAGCCAAAAATACAGCATCCATGGGATTGGACAACATCCCAGGCTCCATTTTACACAAATTTAAAAACGAACTGGCTCCCCACTTAAGCACCATATTCAATAATAGCCTCGCATCAAGCTTTGTGCCCACTGAATAGTGCACAGCAACAGTTATCCCACTCCACAAAGGGGGAGCCACCACTGATCCCGGGAACTATCGACCTATTAGCCTGACGAGTCTGGTCTGCAAGGCCATGGAACGTATCATCATGGAACTCATAAACAAAGACATTGCTAACCTCCAAACTCTGGATCCCACCCAGTTTGGGTGTGTGAAAGGCAGATCATGCCTTCTGAACCTGATTGACTTCTTTGAGGCAGTCACCAAAGCCGTAGATGAGGGTAAGAGGGTTCACACAGCCTATCTTGACCTCGCCAAGTCTTTCAACACCATCCCCCATTCTGGAATTATAGCTAAACTCACTAAACTAGGTATAAATCCCTATGTCACAAGATGGATTGCCAACTGGCTCACTGACAGAACCCACACTGTAAAAGTTGCATACTCCAAATTTGACCTCAAAGCAGTGACAAGTGGAGTACCACAGGGTTCCGTCCTGAGACCTCTATTGTTTGGTACCTACTTCTCTGAAGTATAGGCTAACACAGAAGACCTCTGGCTAATGAAGTTCACAGATGACTGCAAACTAGGAGCCATAGTCAAGTCCCCAAATGATGTGGACATCCTACAGAAGGGCCTCACTGAGACAGATGCCTGGTGTCAAAGCCATGGCCTCAAGCTCAATGCCAAAAAGTGCAGTGTCATCCCCTTTGGTAAAAACTCTGTACCCATGAACTACCACAGAGGCATCAATCTACCTAACACCAAATGTGTGATAAAAGAACTTGGGACCCAGGTGGACAGTAGTCTCTCCTTTGATAGTCACATCACCACAGTAGTCAGGAAGTCCTTCTACATGGCACACCTCATCATAAAAGGGTTCTCATCCAGGAAAAAAGAGGTCATTGTTCCCCTCTACCCGACACTCATTAGACCCAATTATAGAGTACAACGACCCTTTTGGAGTGTACCTCACAAGACATCTGTAGCAGCTGGAAAGGCCACAGAAGTACCTCACAAAGAGGATTACTGGCCTCAAACAAATGCCCAACACTGACTGCCTCAAAAAACTCCAGCTTTACTCCATAGTATATCGCCTACTCTGAGGTGATCTGTGGTTAACATATAAAGCTATGTCAAACCCAGAGCTGTTGGACATGTTACACCTAAAGAAATCTCAATCCCTCCAAGCTACACTCTCTAGGGACCTAAACCTTGTCACCACAATAAACAGGACATGCTGGAGGGATAGATGCCTGTCCCAGAGACTTCCCATATTCTGTAACAGGCTACCTATCTATGTCAAGCAAAGATCTTCATTAGCACTCTTCAAGAAAAATCTTGATGAGTGGATGGGAAATAGGAAATACATCCTGGGGATCACTTCTGTGTCTCTGCTCGACAGTGGCACAGGAAAATAACTTTCTTGGGTGGCGTACGCCAGGTAAGCTTGTTGGCTAGGCTTATGTAGGCCCTTGGGCCGATAGCCTAGCACCTACCTATGAACCTATGAACCTATGAGAAAGAGGTTATGCAGTTAGAACACAAACTTATATATAGGGGATATAATAAGGAAAAGGTTGTGAAAGTTATTCAGAACAATAAAGGGCAGAGGAAAGACAAGATGCATCCATGGTTCATGGGTAGGGAGTAGGAAGCGGGTAAACTTAATACTCGAACGCAAGTGGAAAAAGTGAGGTTGATGTTCACATATAGTAATAATATCAATGGTGTCTGTGATATATAATGACAGAATTGGAAAATTTTGCTATCAGAGGAAAAAAAATGAGGAAAGTTGTAGATGAGGTGCCATCTTTTGGGTTCAGGAGGAATAAGAACCTCAAGGACCTGTTATGTCATGAAGGAAAGAAGGAACATCAAGTTATATCCAGACACAAAGGAACTAGACCCTGCAGAACTTGCAAGGCATGATCATATATCAACCAAGACACAATGTTTGTACATCTGGTCAGGGAAGGTTTATAAGTTTAATTTTTATGCGAATTGTAGGACCATGAATGTGATATATTTAGCTGTGTCAATCATGCAAATGTTTTTATGTAGAAAAGACAAACTGCATGCTGAAGAATAGGATATTAAATTGCTTATCATCCATTAGAATACAAAATGAACATAATGCTTTATATCAGCATGCTTCTAAGCATAAGGGCCATGGCTTTAGGTTCATGCTTATTCAGTGTATACAAAAAGGTATTAGAGGTGAAGACCTGGTTAATGAAACTGAATACCAGGAATCCAAATGGATTATTGAACTTATAGCTCATAGGCCACCAGGCTTTAATGATGTTATCCCTTTAAAGCCAGCCCTAAAGAAGAGGCAGGTGAATTACTGACCTATGGTTGGTTAATACTTTTTATAAATGTGGATCCTGTACTGTTAACAAACTATCTGATGAAAGCCATTTGCCCAAAAGTGCTCATCCCAGTTTGTTAGTGTTTTCAGTGTTTTATTTTATTTTATACATCAGGATAAAACATTGAATTTTATGTTTAGTGGTGGTTGCTGCCTTTGTTCTTTGTTTTGGTATCATCCATAGCCTTGGTGATGCTCTCAAAGAAGTCTGTCAGATTGAGTAGGAAATACCTACCCTTAACAGAGCCAAACTGATATGGGTCCAGTGTCTGTAGGTTGCCAATGTCCTTGTTGTCCATGATAATTCATTTCATGGCTTTGCATATTGGACTTTTCAGACTGATGAGTCTGTAGCTCCCGGGGCCGGTTGATGATCCACCATTATGAAGAGGCATAACCATTGTGGCCCTTCATTTATCTGGCATGTAATCTGTTTTGAGGTTGTAGCTAAAGAGTGCTTAAAGTGCTTCTACTAGGTCATGTTTTAGACTATTTAGGAGGCAACTAGGCATATTGCTGGGCCACATTTAAGCAGTGTTTTTTGCCTTAGTGATAGCCATTAACCCCTGCTCCTTATCAATAGCTGGGGAAATATGATAGAAGGGATTTCACAGTGGTTAATAGGGTGGTGACGTTAGAGTTAAATTTATCAACCACTAGATTTGCCATGTCACCCTGCTCTGTGATGGTTGTGCTATTTACCATTAGTTCTGCACACTGCTTAGTGTTACCATTATGGTTCCTGACATAGTTGAAAAAGGCCTTGTGATTGCCCTTAACCTGGGAGGCTATCCAGACCTTGTAATTGGCCTTGTTTATTAGACTTGTTAGTTTTTTGCTTAGTTGAATCAGAGAGCTCGTCTCTCTGAGTGTTTCTCTTTCTGATTTTAACCATGACATTTTTTGTTATATACCCTGTTAAGGTAAAGATTACACCAGTTGGGTTTGTTTTTGGTGTTCCATCTGGGCTTAATTCTGGTAGGTATGGCAGCCTCAATGCAACCATTTACATGTCTGTACAGAGTTGCTGTAAATAATTCTGCATAGGTAGCTATGTTCTCAGAGTTGGCTTTAGAATAGTTTCTAACTCTTATGGGTTTGATAGAGTTTTCAAGGTTGGCTTTAGTTTTGAGGGAGACAGCTTTATGGTCCAACCTCACCATTGAGAATGTGGCATGGGGGTGGGGGGGGGGTGAAATGCTACCATATATTGGTGAGTACTCGGTCCAATACATTTGATTCTCTGGTTGGTGTGTGCACTATCTGGTCCAGGGTGTTTGTAATGATAAAGTCCAGAAAACGCTGTGTCTGTGACTTAGAGGGGTAGTTAAAGACTCCCATGAAAAGGGCATTTGGTTGGATGGTTATTGCCTCTAGTAGGCCTAGGTAAGAGTTGTGAGCTTTCGAGGTCATAGAAGGTGACATGTAGCTGGCCATAATATGGTAAGGAACTTTGTCTATGGAGACTTGGATGTGGATGAACTCTAGGGCATCATCCTGTTTAATGCAATAGGAGTTGTATTTGCTTCTAATGTAGATCAGGACAACTGCACCTTTAGCCCCTGCCTGTGCTGCTATTGGCCTAAGTCTGTGGAAAGCAATGTAGCCTTCCACTGCCAGAGTACTTTCTACAGCTTTAAACCAACTCTCAGCAACAGCACAGATATTGACATTCTCCAGTGAGGAGAGCGTGTGGGGTGTGGAGTTTCTTGTTTAGGTTCCTAGCATTAAGCAGTAATACTTTAAGGCTGCTTTGATTTATTTTGATTTATTTATTTAGTTAGTTATTTTTTGCTATGTTGGTAGTTTTGTCATTTTTACATTGCCTAAAAAGGCTCTAAAGGGGCATATGAAGTTTTTTTTTTCAAATACCTTTATTGAATTATCACTTGTGACATAGGCAAATCTGCATTCATATAAAAGTAATCAAACAATATTAACATAACAAGCATTATATTTCACATATATTGCTGTATATCATATGCAATATTACATAAATTATTAAATTCCTGCCTTTTTTTAAACAAAAAATATCTTTATTAATCAATCACTTACTACCAGTGGTGGCTGGTGACTTCAAATCACAGGGGGGTTGCAGGAGACAGCTGAATGGGTGGGGTCAAGGGGAGGGGGTGTGGTCAACCAGAAAGGGGAGGAGCTATGCACAAAACCACAAAAAACTAACTTTTAATTAAATACGCTGCCCTGGGTGGCAAACCATCATTATGAAAGTCCAATCAAGACAAAAATAAGTGTAGAAGAATAAAAATATTTCAATGCATTGGCTGCATGACAGCTTACTTAATATCTAGATGGAAACAAAAGGTTGTGAGGCATGAAAAAATAAATTACTTTTTAAATACATTACTGGAATGCCAGTCAAAATCAAGTATAAGAAAAACCAGAAGCACTCAACTCAAATCACTTCTCCTTGCACTGCAGTCCTAATTATAATATATTCAGCTTTATTAAAGTACCAAGTAACATGCTGAAAGTAGAAATCTGTGATGCCCCCACTTGTAAAATGTTTCTTATCCAAAAAGACCTGCTGCCTGACAACTTGTTTCATGGGGAAAACATGATAAAAGTAAAAAATGAAAAGCAAACAAGAAACAAGCTCAAGATACATTGCTTAAAGGATTATGGACCACACATGATTGGCATTCTGTTTAGTTTACGGGTAAAGTCTGTAGAGATGACTGGAAGTCTCCAACAAGTGTAATGAGCTTTTTAAAATAATGGAATCCTGTCCTTTAATACCCAAGGCTTATACATTATCTAGTCAAGTATTCTCTGCATGGCAACAACAGAAAGGCTTTCAATGTTGGCAATTCTTTAACAGTATGCTTATTAAAGCTTACTTGCATCTTACAATCTCAGACAAGCTTACCTTATGGTCATTAAAGCATTGCTACTTAAAAACACAGAGCAACAGGCACTTTGAGTAATAAGCATAAATCTGAGTAATAAGCATAAATCAACAGTACAAAATATGACAGAAACCAGACCATTCTGCAAAATCAAGGACAGATGAAAAGCCACTGTAGTACTTATGCAGTGTGTCCTCCCCATCCAAGGTAGATACAACTACTCCTTGCCTTGCTTGGACACATCCAGAGTCACTACATGGGGAGTGGGGTGCAACAAGCATGTCACAATTTGAAATCTCTCTGGCTGACTGTGATGGCCCTGACACATTTGTCATACCTCTCAACCTCAAGAGCAAGAAATCTGGACAAAGCCATACACAGAAGTGGGACAAAGGCCCAACAATAAGGATAATTTTTAAATATTGCTCTAATAAACTTAGAAAGATAATAGAATAGGTCTTGCATTAGTATGAATTTTCTGAAGGGTATAAAATCTGAAACTCAAATGTCTGTCATTTTCTAACTTCAGTCTTTAGTGATTTGTCACTAATTTGCCAAAAAATACAATTTTATGAAAAATGGACCAAAAATGTGATGCAAAAATATAAAATAGACACACAATACAGCTGCTACCTGTCAAAGAAGGGACACTTTAATATTAGTACTGCTACCTTGAGCAGCTGACAAAATATAAAGAATCTACATGCATTTCAAGTAATCTATAACTTTGATTATTACAGTTATTTCTTAATTGTAAACCCTCCATGTTTTCTTCCAAAATTGCTATTTTGTGGAGGGATTATAAGGGGGAAGAGCAACATTTTGAGCCAAAAATTGGGGACAGTTGAGAGGTTGGCTATGCCTAATTCTATAAAGCAATTTATTTGCATGTACCTCTCAACCTGTTAATGCAGTAAATCTGAACAAGGCCAAATATATTGGGAGCACATATAAACAGTACTAAAAATTGCTCTTGTATAAATTGAGACAGTTGATAGAACAGCTCTTACTTTAACATGCATTTTTCTGAAGGTTATGAAGTCTGAAACTTATTATTGAGTGACTTCTGGCAAATCATTTAGGAATTAAAACTACAAATTTTATGAACAACAAACCAAAAATAAGAAGCAAAAATCTATTCATTCTTTGAAAATCTGGACAGTTGGGAGGTATAGTTCAGATGGGCCTGTCTGAGTTTGCTGCCCCCCCCCCTGACAAAATAATGGTTGAATGGAGCCTCTGCTGCCATTCCAATGAACCACTATACTTGGCTATTTCACTCCATTTACCATAAACACTAATGTGCATACTGCTTTACTTCTATGATGAGTTGGACTTCATTTGAAAGTTTTATTTTGTATTTTACAGCACAAACACTAAGTCATCTGTTAAACAAAGCAATGCAGTCTCACAATGAAAACTTAGCATTAAAACTTCTCTGCCCTTGAAACTCACATTCATTGAAACAGCATTGAAACCCACATTCAAAGAAAATACATTTTGCCAGTGGCAGATAAAGATTAATTTTGGGCTGTTTTCGAATTATAGGCTCCTTGCATATGAAACATACATGTGCTCTTTGATACACCTTCCTCATTGTACTAAAATTATATTCCTTGTACAATACAGTACACTTGTTAGAGGCGTTTTAAATTTGTTTTGAACATTTTTCCAGTAAGCAATGAAACAACCCATATCCACCCATAATGGCAAAACTGCCCAGTTGAGAACATTTATCATAAAAAAGTCTACTCAGACTTCCACAGTCCACCATTATTAGTAAATATACACAATTCTACAGTCCACCATTATTAGTAAATATGCACAATTCCACAGTCCACCATTATCAGTAAATATGCACAATTCTACAGTCCACCTTTATCAGTAAATATGCACAATTCTACAGTCCGTTATCAGTAAATATGCACAATCTCTGAAGTCAGTCATCTAAATAATTCCACATTAAAGAAATCTGTAACTAATGAAGTGGTTGCTGCTAGCAATCACCTTTATATTTCATGGTTTCATCGAAAAATAAAGTGTCTGTTGCCCCTCAGGAATAAATTGCCTATATTACATTAAAAAATGATAAGCTAGTAATAATATTGCAAGAGGAAATGGATGGCAAACTGATAACAAACTCATAGTTAGTATCTTCACCAAGGAGAACATTCTCAGTACAGCAGCATCCACCCCTTGTGGGAGTAGAACCCACAGCCTTCTGCATCAAAAGCAAGTACACAACCTGTTGTGCTATAGTATTACCTTGGCAAAGCATTAAACTTCTATTCCCCTGCAGCTCTCAGCTCCTTGTAAAATCTACTCAATACTCAACTGCATCTCAACTTCGCAGCTCAAGAAAACTGGAAAAAGCCAAAATGTATTGGGGGGGGGGTCAAAAGCCCAAAAACAGGGACACATTAAACATTGCTTGTATAATCTTGGAAAGTTGCTAGAATAAAATGTTGTGTTGCCACCATATATTTTACTGCCAAGGTCCCTGAACAAAAAACAGTCAGAGTAACATACCACTACGGCACATCAGCTATTTTGTAAAAGAGAGGAAGACTGAAACGTAAATGGCTATCATTTAGTGAATTCAGTTCTCACCATAGCTGTCAACCTCTTAGTACAAAACACCTGGACAAACCCAGTAATGAGGGAATACAGCCCTCAAACATATTCAGTGAATTCAGTTCTTGCCATAGCTGTCAACCTTAGCACAAAAACCTGGACGAAGCCAATAATGGGGGAATACAGTCCTAAAAATAGGGACAAATTTAAAATATTCATCTTATAAACTTAGAAAATTGCTAAAAAAAAGGTTGTGCTACTATGTATTCTGAAGAACATGAAGTTGGAAATTCAAATGCCGGTCAATTTTACTGCGGACAGAACAAAAACAATTTTCAGCAGAGACGCAGGGATTAATACTGCAGACACGTCTTTGTAAAATGGCAGGGCACCAGAGCAAATCCACACAAATACAGAGAGGAGATGCAGACAGAAGCCACCTCAACCAAGAATCAAACCAGAAAACCTATAGCTGTGAGGCAACAATACTACCACTGCACCATCAATTATGTAAGGAGTTAAACATTCAGAAACCTGAAGTCTGAAATTCAAATGCCTGTCAATTTTACTGCGGACAGAACAAAAACAATTTTCAGCAGAGATGCAGAGATTAAAACTGCAGACACGTCTTTGTAAAATGGCAGGGCACCAGAGCAAATCCACACAAACACAGGCAGGAGATGCAGACTCCACACAGAAGCCACCCCAACCAAGAATCAAACCAGAAAACCTAAAGCTGTGAGGCAATAATACTACCACTGCACCATCAATTATGGGAGGAATTAAACATTCAGAAACCTGAAGTCTGAAATTCAAATGCCTGTCAATTTTACTGCGGACAGAACAAAAACAATTTTCAGCAGAGACGCAGGGATTAAAACTGCAGACACGTCTTTGTAAAATGGCAGGGCACCAGAGCAAATCCACACAAACACAGGGAGGAGATGCAGACTCCACACAGAAGCCACCCCAACCAAGAATCAAACCAGAAAACCTATAGTTGTGAGGCAACAATACTACCACTGCACCATCAATTATGCAAGGAATTAAACATTCAGAAACCTGAAGTCTGAAATTCAAATGCCTGTCAATTTTACTGCGGACAGAACAAAAACAATTTTCAGCAGAGACGCAGGGATTAAAACTGCAGACACGTCTTTGTAAAATGGCAGGGCACCAGAGCAAATCCACACAAACACAGGGAGAAGATGTAGACTCCACACAGAAGGCACCCCAACCAAGAATCAAACCAGAAAACCTATAACTGTGAAGCAACAATACTACCACTGCACCATCAATTATGCAAGGAATTAAACATTCAGAAACCTGAAGTCTGAAATTCAAATGCCTGTCAATTTTACTGCGGACAGAACAAAAACAATTTTCAACAGAGACGCAGGGATTAAAACTGCAGACACGTCTTTGTAAAATGGCAGGGCACCACAGCAAATCCACACAAACACAGGGAGGAAATGCAGACTCCACACAGAAGCCACCCCAACCAAGAATCAAACCAGAAAACCTATAGCTGTGAGGCAACAATACTACCACTGCACCATCAATTATGCAAAGAATTAAACATTCAGAAACCTGAAGTCTGAAATTCAAATGCCTGTCAATTTTACTGCGGACAGAACAAAACCAATTTTCAGCAGGGATTAAAACCGCAGACACATCTTTGTAAAATGGCAGGGCACCAGAGCAAATCCACACAAACACATGGAGGAGATGCAGACTCCACACAGAAGCGACCCCAACCAAGAATCAAACCAGAAAACCTATAGCTGTGAGGCAACAATACTACCACTGCACCATCAAATATGCAAGGAATTGAACATTCAGAAACCCTTAAGTCTGAAATTCAAATGCCTGTCAATTTTATTTAACATTGTTTAATCAGGACAGTCTGACTTGGAACAAATAAACAATTTTCAGCAGAGGCCCAGGAAGAAATAATGCAGACATGTCTTTGTAACATGGGAGGACACAAAAGCAAACCCACACAAACACAGGGAGAAGATACAGACCCCACAAAGAAGGAACCCCGGCCAAGAATCAAACCCAAGAACCTGCAGCTGTGAGGCAACAATGCTACTACTACACCATCAAATATCAAGCATTGCAGCCTTTACAAACCACAGATATTATGAGGAACAGATCAGATCGAATATGAGGCAAAAATCTGCAATTTTTTTACAAATTGTGGTGGGTAGGGAACTCAAGTCTTTAACACCTGCATACAGGGTACAGGGTTCAAGCCTGAGGTATTCCCTACCACACCACCATAAGCCCCTGGGGCATTTTCACACACACACACACCCTCCCCCCCAGTAAAGCATAAGCACAAACTCACTCCAGTAAAGCATAAGCACCATACACACACAATCCAGTATAAACATTGTAAAATAAAGGTAAAAACCACCATACACTTACCTGAATCTATCCAGCTAACGTACATCCTTCCTGTGCAATACTCCAAAGACCTGTGAGATCCCAAGGAAAGCCTGATGAGATCCCAATGCTCCTTCCTGATGACGAGACTGTCCTGACTGCTGCTCTTGCAGTCCAGATGCGACCCATAATCCTAGCGAGTCTGTGCACTTTAAAAGTGCACAGATGTCTCCTTGTGTCCCCCTATGGGGACTGCCTTGAGCATGTGCATAGACCGACAGTAGTTGGGACTACTGCGCATGCGTGAAGTCTGCGAAAATTCAAAAAATTTTTTTTTATTTTTCTTTCTATTTTTTATTTTGAGGGGGCTGCAGTCCGGCAGCCCGATGACACGAGCCGCCCCTGCTTACTACATAGGCAATCATACTTTTATATAAATAAAAACAAACCGCACTGACACATTTCTAGTTACAAGAATTTTACATCTAAAACCATACTGACACACTCGCAGTTGCAAACATTGTACATCACTTATAATCTACCCAATCTCTCTCACTCAAACATTGCATAGCTCATTTAAGTCCTGCTGCCTTTTAGAACTCATTCCTTTCTTGCATGTATTGTTCTCACAATTCCCATTTTTCCTATGTAGTTTGCTCCTCCCCTTTTCTAAAGATCTCATTTCCAGTTGTTTTATCTCTGTTACTATATTCACTACTTCCAGTATAGTTGGTTTAGATTTTGATTTCCATTTTCTAGTAATTGCTTTTTTGGTAGCCACCATTGTTAGACACAGCAAGGCCTTACCGTGTCTAGGCAATTCCAATTCTTTATCGTAGCTCAGAAAAATCATCTCTCTTGTCAAACCAATCTGCCCAGCCAGCATCTCTCACAGTGCATCCTGCAGGGAATTCTTAAAGTCCGCCAACCCACCACACTCCCAGAAAATATGTTCCCAATTATCTCTTTTTTCCCCTTCACCCCTCCAACATTCTCTGGAGTCTACTTGGGGTATAAAAATATCTATGTAAACATTTCTAGGCAAAAATCCTAAATATTTTAGATTTTGTTGTATGTTTGGGAGGCATACATATATCCTCCCATTGTTTCTTTGTGAATTGCTTATCCAACCTCTCTTCCCAATCCTTTATAACCTCCTCTGATTATTATAGTTATCATGCAATATGTTATATGCTATACTAATCATTCTTTTTAGTGGCAGCTTCTGCTCTAGATTCTATTAAAAAACTCTACTACTGCTGGTCTTTCATTTAGGACCCCCCTCCATTTCTGTCTCTTTGCCTATACTCTGAGATAACCAATATCAGAATATCCTAAGCAATGCTGTCTGTTAACCTTGTCTCCCATGCTGATAGATATTGGATTCCCCTGGAATGACACCAGAAACTAAGTCAATTATTAAAAATCAGTCATTTTCTGCTCATACTGTGGCATCATCCTTCGAGAAGGTAGAATGCTACTCAATGCAAGGCATGCACCTGTCTGTGACACATCTTAAGAAAGATCCATGTGTTTTCATATAGTCCAGTGAGGTACATCTCAGGTAATTTTCACCCACGTTGACTGTGACAGAATTGCATTGGTACCCGTAGTGCAGTGACTTGAGTGTGTGTGTGATATTGTGAGTCCTAGCTCCATATAGGCAACTAACCATTATCTTCTTCAGTCTGGCCTGGTGAGAGAAGCATCTGCATGTTATGCAATAGAATCCCTTTTGACAAGAGTACTCGGTAAAGTGCTTGCATGACTTATAGGCTTTGTTACTGGTGATCATTGGGTGTAAGCTTATGTTTATTTTTTTATTTTACATTTGTTTACCGGGGATATTCAACTGGGCCAGTGGTCCTTTTTCATTTGAGGCCCAGGGAGAAAAGTTTCATTACAAAAACACATTTCAAACAATACAAGTAACTGATAACAATCAAGAACACATAAATTTGGTAAATAAAGGTAGCAAATAGTTTATACATAAATAATAGAAATTTAGAGAGTAATATAAAGTGGAAAAAAAAAGAAAGCCGACAAATAAACTAGCATGAAATAGCTTATGCCATCATAGGAAAAGACTGATCAGTAAATCAATATAATGGTTTTGGTGGTAAATATGTATGAGATACATGTAAGGTATATGAACAAGAATATGGCTGACTGCAGCTATGCTAGTGTTACTTGTTCTAAACAGTGATAGCTAAGGTAATACTGAGGTGAAAACAAGGAGGGAATATGATGAAATATATGAAATATATGAAGGAAGCTCAAGATAGGTAGATAAAAATAGGAGCAATAGTGAGCTTGAGATAGGCAGACGGAAACTGGAAATTAGAAATTCTGAGCAGTGTTAGGTACTGCTTTTGGTGTGTGCTTTAGTGATATCTGAAGACAGGTACTGCCATTTGATGGCTTAGGAGGCCTTTCGGATTAGAGAGGTTTTTTTAAGTACATTAGCATAAGATGGTCTAGGTGTGTGGTGAGCAGTATGTGTGAAGGATGTAGTGTGTGTGTTCTTGACAACCTTGTTTGTAAGTGAGACTTTTGTCTCCAAGGGAGTTATGTATTTACATCTCTGTTATACTGTGTTAGTTGCTTTAAGGATTAAAAGATTGTCTAAGTACATAAGACAATTGCTACATTGTCTCAGGATGCCAATATTTACTGAGCTGCCACACAGACATTACAAAATTACAAAATCCATGTTATCAGCACCTGTATTTGGTTTGAGCTATTTTCATAGGATCATAGGATCATAGGAGGTTACTAGGCTAATGGCCCTAGGGCCCTTACAAGCCTAGCCAAGAGTTTATCCCCAAAAAAGAAACCTGAACCAGCACCTGTCACCCCTGTCAGTGAGGGACACCGGTGGAACCCCTGGGACAAATTTGTGGTTTCCCATCCACTCATCAAGATTACGCTTGAAAAGGGTCAGCAACGTATTTTTTTTGACATGTATGAGCAGTCTATTCCGGAAATGGGGCAGCCTCTGGGAGACAAACCTGTCTCTCCAGCAGGTTTTATTAATGTTGCATATTAGATTTAGGCCTCTCAAATGGGTAATGCATAAGGAATTATACTTACAGATATGGAAGATCTGTAGTAGGACATGGTCTGAGATTGCCTTGTAGGCTAGACATAGCTCACCTCTGAGCAATCTGTACGATACCAAGTAGAGTGATAGTGATTTGAGCCTGTCCACATAGGTCAGGTGTTGAAAGCCATGGATTCTCATTGTGAGGTATTTATATGGTCTTAACATTTGGTGCAGGTGTTTGGTGAGGTACATACCAAAGGGGGCATTGCACTCAATTATTGGCCTAATGAGGGAGGAGTACAGAGAGGTAATAACCTCCTTTTTTCTGGATGGAATCCCTTTACTTATGAGATGAACCAAGTAAAAGACTTTTCTGTCCACTGCCGCTACATAATGGTTGAATGTGAGATTTTTGTCAACATGTGTACTGAGGTATCTCACCACAGGTTGTATGCTTAGGGGTTACCATTGATGTGGTAAACAGTAGGGGCCGTGTTTTTGCTGAATGGTATGATAATACATTTTTTTGCTTTTAACTTAAGGTCATGACTTTGGCACCAGTCATCTGTTGCTGTGAGACCCTCTTGTAGTATGTCAACATCATTTGGGGAGTCAATGACACCACCCAACTTATAGTCATCCACAAACTTGGTCAGCCACAAGCCTTTTGTCTTTGCCTGGACCTTTGAGAAATAGATGCCAAACAGTAGGTGTCCCAGGACAGATCCCTGGGGAATACCACTAGTGAGGTAGAGGCACCTATTTTGACCTTGTAGTCCTATTGGTGAGCCAGTTGGCTACCCACCTGATGAGATAGGGATTTACGCCAAGTTGTGTGCAGAAACTTGGATTCTACACTAGCTTTACAGGTTTACTGTTATACAGGGTACTGGCAACCACCACTGGGCAGTGAACAGTTCTGCGAAAATGAACCTAACTTATAGCATATATAATTACAATACTTTCATCTAAGCTTAGCTAGAGTACTACAGGAAATATTTGATGAAATCCATCAGTATGTATGAATTGTGAAGGCCAGGGACAGTGCAATGCAATGATGATCCTCATATGGATCACACATATCAGCTTCCGTCCACACACTAGTAAAGACTTAGAAGACACACACTGGGATTATAGCTGGAGAAGAATGAGGGGGTCTCCACATGCATAGTGGAGGGGTAGGCTTTACACTGCATGTATGCCAAAAAAGTGATGCAGGCATTTATATGGCTTCCCCTAAGAAGAAGGCATTCATGACTCATCAGACTTCCACAACACATGGAGGATGATCTCATTCAAGGTCTAGGCCCCATAACACTATGTCAATGTCAAGAGGCTACTCTACATCCAGTAGATCCCATCATCAGGTGACTCATCATCAATCTCACATACCAGCACTTGTTCATGATCTCAGGGACCATCACCCACACTGTCTTTGGGGGACATTGTATATGACACCTTCCAAATATAAGTTAAATTTTGACCATTATTAACAAAGAAGTTACCCATCAAAAATTTACTTTGAAAAGACAGAGTTTCTGCATTCATAATACAAATGAAACCTTAATACTGGAGACAAGACCAGAGGGGAAAAAAAAGAATAGCAGCAAGGACACATTTCATGACTGAAAACCAAATACATTTCTTTTACTAGATAAATACCACTTCATAAGTAACACCGCAGTGAAACACTCAAGATTATAGCCCTAAAGATCTGAATCCCTGTGACTAGCACTTGCTCTAGAACTGCTAAAAAGTACTAAGAAACCGTAAATGAATACAAGCACTAAAATCCTCCCTGTCAATAAGGGAATTAATCGTAGGCACTAAACAACCTAAAATTGCAAAGTACCTTGCCAAGGTAAGGAAAAACAGCTCTTGCACTTTACTAAAAAGCACCTAACCAGGCATATCCAAGGGTCAGCTTCCGGTGATTTCTCCTGTCCACCTGGTGAATCTGGGCATATTGGAGCAATGCAAAAATTGCCTCATTCACACAGATAACCCTCTCCTCCTACCACCAAACACTACAAACTACTAGAGATACAAGTACATAGCCAAACTGGAAGCAAAGCTCTCTCCAACCAAGACTTTGCTAGACAGTCAAGAGGAGAAGGTAAACATCTGCACAACACTTCAAGCAACAAATAGCCCTACAAAACCCACACCATTAACACCCACACATAGCAACATGAAACCCACATATGCGGAGACCCTAAGCATTAACCTACCCAAGCAATGAGGCTCTCCGAAGCTGAAGCGCAAACAAACACCAATCACAACCCAAGCAACACATAGCTCACAATAGCAGTGTGCCACCCAAAAACCCCCAAAGGAAGACAACATACCAAACACTTTAGTCACAGGTGACTCTATAGTCAGGCACACTGATGTCCCACTTACCAGACTGAACAAGGAGAAAGTTAAGGTCAGCTGCCTGTCAGGTGCCAGGATCCGCCACATAACGCATGCACTCAAGTCACTCCACAACAAGTACAAATACAACCCTGTCATTGTTCATGTTGGAGTGAATGACTTGAGACATACCTCCCTGGACTACATGAAAAGAGACATGGAAGAGCTCATGGACCTTGTGACCCAGGCAGGTATGACCCTAGCCCTGAGTAGCATCCTGCCTTCGTCCAGAATGATACCACAGTATAAGGACAAAATGATTGACTTCAACAATTGGCTATGCTTCCAGTGTCATTCAAAGGGGATCCAGTATCTGTCTGCCTGGAACGACATGATCGACAAACCACAATACTTTGCCAGAGATGGTCTGCACCTGTCGCCCCTGGGATTTAGATTACTGGCTAAGGCTCTTGCCACCCCTATAGTGCCTTTTTATGCAAGGTTCAAATGACAAAAGCACCAACGTGACAGACACAAACATGCAAAATCTGAGGGTAATGCTACTCAATGCTAGAAGTCTAAACCTCAAAATGCACTCTCTCGAGGCACTCCTAAAAATGGAGAACATCTATATCTGTGCAGTAACTGAGACCTGGTTCAAGGCTCCAGAGAACACCCCTGCATTACCAGGCTATAATTCATATCACACCTTTCAGCCACCTAACCTGGACCGAAATATTGAAGGTGGAGGCGTGTCCATATTCATTAAGGATATCCACACCTCCAGGTTAGTTGCTCAGCATAATGCATCTGAGATTATCCAAGTGCAACTAACTCTGGGCAAGACTGCAATCCATATTGTAACTTACTACAGATCCCCCACCATGCCCCAGGATTCCCACTCCTCATTTCTTGATACACTGGAAAATATTATGGTACAACTCAACACCCTAATAATGGGCAATTTCAACTACCCCACCATTAACTGGAAAAACTACTCATGTACCACCGTTTTCTGGAATACTTAAATTCCAGCGCCTTGGATCAACTTATCCACACCCCCACCAGGGGCAGCAATATCCTAGACCTGGTCATTACTAACATGGGTGACCAGTGTTCCACACCAGAGGTCAATTCCTCGCTAGTCAGATCCCACCACAAGCTAATCAGCCTAGACATCCACATCCAGCCCTCTCCCCCCATTAGGGAAACCATCGTAAAAAATTTCTCCAAAGCCAACTTCATGCTTCTTAACACAGAAGTGGCAAACTTCACAACACCCATGCAGATGGACAATAGAGGTACAACTGCTGAATCCTACACAAATGCACTTTATAAGCACTTACACGAGTGCATGGATCATGCTATCCCTAACAGAATCAAGATGCTATTCTCCAAAAAAAAGGAAGCCAATCTGGCAGTCCCCTGCCATAAACAAACTCTACAACAGAAGAAAGAAACTGTTGCAAAAAAAGAGTAAAATCCCATGACTGGAAGAACTCCCTGGTCAGCCTCAGTAAGAAGCTGAGATCCCTCATAAAATCCTCCAAAGCTAGTTATGAAAACAAAATTGCCACTGATTCTAAAGACAACCACAAAGCATTCTATAGCTATGTCAAGAATCTCAATGGCAACACTCAGATCTGCTCTGAGTTACAGCACAATGGCACTAAATATACAGAACCAACTGATATTGCCAACATCCTGGCAGATAGGTTCAGTGCTAACTTTACCCCCCCCCCCCCATGGGCCCATCTCTATACCGGAAGAATGCAAAGTTCCTGTAATCACGGCTGCACAGGTAAAAACCACACTCTCCTAAGCCAAGAACGCAGCATCCATGGGACCTGACAACATCCCAGGCTGCATTCTACATGACCTACAGAATGAACTGGCACCCCACTTAAGCACCATGTTCAGTCATAGCCTCACCTCAGGCTTTGTGCCCACTGAATGTTGCACAGTGACAGTTATCCCACTCCACAAAGGGGGAGTCACCATGGACCCGGGGAACTACTGCCCCATTAGCCTAATGAGCCTGGTCTGCAAGGCCATGGAATGTATCATCATGGAACTTATAAACAAAGACATTGGTAATATCCAAACCCTGGACCCCACCCAGTTTGGGTTTGTAAAAGACAGATCATGTCTCCTAAACCTGATTGACTTCTTTGAAGCAGTCACCAAAGCCGTAGATGAGGGTAAGGTGGTTCACACTGCCTATCTAGATTTTGCCAAGGTTTTTGACACCATCCCCCACTCTGGAATTATAGATAAACTCACTAAACTAGGTATAAATCCCTATGTCACAAGATTGGTTACCAACTGGTTCACTGACAGGACCCACACTGTGAAAGTTGCATACTCTAAATCCGACTTCAGACCAGTGACAAGTGGAGTACCACAGTGTTCAGTCCTGGGTCCTCTTCTGTTTGGTATCTACTTTTCTGAAGTACAGGCTAATACAGAAGGTCTTTGGCTAACTATGTTTGCAGATGACTGAAAACTAGGAGCCATAATTGAAACTCCTAACGATGTGGACATCCTACAAAAGGGCCTCACTGAGACAGATGCCTGGTGTCAAAGCCATGGCATCAAGCTCAATGCCAAAAAGTGCATTGTCATTCCCTTTGGTAAACACTTTGTACCCATGAGCTACCACATAGGTGGTAGTCTACTTAACACCGAAAGTTTGATAAGAGACCTTGTGGCACAGGTGGACAGTAGTCTCTCCTTTGATAATCACATTGCTACAGTAGTCAGGAAATCCTTCTATGTGGCACACCTCATCACAAAAGGTTTTTCTTCCAGGAAAAAAAGAGGTCATTGCTCCCCTCTACTTGTCACTCATTAGACCTATTATAAAGTACAATGCCCCTTTTGGTATGTGCTTCACAAGACATCTACAACAACTGGAAAGGCCGCAGAAATACCCATGCCTTATTTTCCTGGGCTCACCGGCATTTGGCATGAACAAAATGAGCAACTTACAATAGGAAAGAGGATTACTGGCCTCAAACACATGCCCTATGCAGACTGTCTCAAAACACTCCAGCTTTACTCCGTCACATATCGCCTACTCAGAGGTGATCTCTGCCTAACATACAAAGCTATGTCAAACTCAGAGCTGCTGGGCATGCTCCGCTTAAAGAAATCTCAATCCCTTCGAGCTACACACTCTAGGGACCTAAACCTTGTCACCACAATAAACAGAACATGCTGGAGGGATTAATTCCTATTCCAGAGACTTCCCATACTCTGGAACAAACTACCTATCTATATCAAACAAAGCTCCTCATTAGCACTCTTTAAGAAAAATCTTCATGATTGGATGGGAATTAGGAAATTCACTCCGGGGATCACCTCTGTGGCTCTGTTCAACAGGGACACAGGAAAATAATTTTCTTGTGTGGCGAAAGCCAGGGTACCTTTTTGGCTAGGCTTGTACAGGCCCTAGGGCCAATAGCCTAGTACATACCTATGAACCTATGAACTTATTTCATAATACCTGCTCTTTAACAATTCAGGTGATCTGCCAGTATAACTAGCAGTTGTACCACTAACCACTGAACACTGTACAAACAGGGAGGGAAAATACTATATGACCAACACATTCATGTATGATATGTGGAGAAATGTCTGATGTACAATGTAAGTTTACCTTGCACTGTTCAGCATAGCTCACAAGTAACACTGTATGCATCAAGTTTATATGTGTAACTTCTCACTGTCATGTATGCATGCATGTGTGAATGTTATGGCCACAGTTGTGGACAAGATGACCTCTCTTCACTTGTGTAGCCATATACCATGCACAAACCTGCCAAAGGATTTGGTATGATATTGCCATTGGCTGGCCAACATTGGTATTGCCCCTGATGCAACAAATGACATAGGAAACTGTACTGCCAATCAGTCACTGGCTGTGGCAGTTGTGCACAAGATCGATACATGATCATGTTAGGCAGACACCAGCAGACTGTAAACATTCTGCATGTCATAACAGGCTCATACTAAAAGAACCCTCCATCTCATCTAGGCAATAGGAATGGGTTTTGAACAGGCCAAACACGTTCTTAATGACTATCCGTGTCCAGGACACAATGGTGTTAAACCCATCCCCAGCAACCACCTGAGGCTTATGAACTGGTGTCAATAACCAGAGTCTGAGTGGGTAGCCTGCATTGGCTGGAAAACAAAACAGAGAAGGAACACTCAACAAAACAGGAGCTGATTGCTCAGTACTACCTCTGCCACTATATAGGTAAAAAAACAATTGTGGTTAACAACAATAGAACAGTTTGCGCTTAGTAACTAAATGACAGAGAGGTATCGTGCTATGCAGGAAAAGATAGTACAGTTAGCTTATATGGCACATGTAAGAATCACGGGCATTCCCTTATGGACACTGCCAGGATGCTGGGCTGACACATTGGTGATTCACCCCATATATCACACATTACCTGTAGGTTGACAGAATGGTAGCCCTTCTTGTTCCAGTATTCCTCTACCTGTGGCTCAGTTCAGGCCCTTCCAGCAACATGGATGCAATCTATCACAACATGTACCAAAAAAAGAATGCCATTGCACAGGGGGCACACATGGTACTGACTTGGTCTTGTGGAGACACTGAGAACACAAAGGGCACACATGGCATTGGCTTGGTCCTGTGGTGACAGTAAGAATTAGATATACTCGTCCACACATGGCATGATCATATCAAAGAACTACTGCTGTGTCCAAAAATCCCAACATGTCCCCTGTTTGTCTCTGAAAGGTGTTCATGGCAAGTGTATTGAGGGGTATACATACATAGGTAACCATAGGAATAGGAAGGCTATGCATTCCCCCACTTCCCATTTGTGGGCCACACAAATTCAGCAAAGCTCTTGTTATATCCCTGTCCACTCTAAACCTGTCTAGTAATTCCTGCTGAGCAAAGATGAGGTGAGTTATCCTTTGCCCATGCCTTATTTTCCTGGGCTCCCCGGCATTTGGCATGAACAAAATCAGCAACTTACAACAGAAAACAACTAGGCTTGTAGCTAAATCAATCATCTTCATGAGATGCAAAGTGGATAGAAAAGGAGCAAGATCATTTTTTATAATCTGTGCACAGAGCAGATATGCATCAAGCAGCAATTATGGCTCTCATAAACGGGGAAGAGTGCCTCATTTATATAACAAAGGCACACGTTTTTCACACATTCCTCTTTTATAGGTTCATAGGTTCATAGGTTTGTACTAGGCTATCGGCCCTTGGGCCTATACAAGCCTAGCCATAACAATTCCCTGGCTATTTCTTACCAAAGTATTTACTAGCAGGGCGACTGACCCCCAGGATGAATTTCCTATCTCCAATCGAATCATCAAGGTTCCTTTTGAAGAGGTAAAGCAAGAAAATACGAGCAGGGTACTGAAAAGTGACCAATAATCCAATAAAACAGTACCTTGGTATGTAAAAACTTAACAAAGTGGATTTTAAACAGAGAGTTTATTCCAACAAATAGACACACAATATACCTATAAACGCATTTAAACACCAGTGTTTCCGTCCCATCAATAAGGACTTCATCAGATGACTAAAAATATTCTGTTTATGATTTATATAACCTCTAACATTTAAAATAAACCAATCAGACCTATGCAAACTTGCAATAAATAAATAATTAATGATACAGTTAAAACCATCTCACACTTTTCTACTTTAATCTAAAACGTTAAAATTCACTTATGTTGAAACATGTTGTAAATAATATTATGAGCAAAATATAAAAAGAGTCAAAGCATAAAAAATGTTACCTTTGCTATTAGTTTAAAAAGTAGAAACTTTTACCATCTTACGCAAAAAATAAATAACTAAAAGGTTCTAGTGGACAATGTAGATAATGACAGCCATAGGACACATTATAACTTGGCCGATCTCATTTTTAATAGTGGTACTATGGATATGTTGTCATTTAAACGGTCTGCCACCATAATTCTCTAAACTCAATTCTCTCTTCCCATAATCCACCCCTGGTTTCTCTTTTCACCTGTTCCACTACAAAAAACATGAACTCTGCCTTATGACATTCTTTTGTGTGTTTATATAGAGCATTGTTCTCCTTTTTATTCAAAATGTCATACCAAAAGAACCCTTGAAGTTTGTATATAAAAATTTGCAGAGTTTGAAAAACATTCTGGAGAGTGATGGTAAGAATCAAGGGATAAACAAAAGAAGGGAAGGAACATATAAATGTGGCCACTGTTCCCAATCTGGGAATATTGCAAATGTGGACAATGTTTTTATTGAAAGTAGGAACAAGTGGGTTGTAGGATCTAACTACTATAATTGTGACTCTATGGGGGTAATTTATCTTGCAACATGTATAAAATGTAGATCCTTCTATACTGGAAAGACTGAATGCAAGTTAGAAAGAAGGATCTATGAACATAAATATGATATTTTGAATAAAAAGGAGAACAATGCTCTATATAAACACACAAAAGAATGTCATAAGGCAGATTTCATGTTTTTTGTAGTAGAACAGGTGAAAAGAGAAACCAGGGGTGGATTATTGGAAGAGAGAATTGAGTTTAGAGAATTATGGTGGCAGATCACTCTTGAGGCAGCAAGCACCTCAGGTTTAAATGACAACATATCCATAGTACCACTATTAAAAATGAGATCTGCCAAGTTATAATGTGTCCTATGGATGTCATTATCTACTTTGTCCACTAGAGGGTGAATTAGAATCAAACATAGCCAAGTATTATGAAGGAGAACGTTTTAATTATTTATTTTTTGTATAAGATGGTAAAAGTTTTTACTTTATAAACTAATAGTAAAAGTAACATTTTTTATGCTTTGACTCTTTCTATATTATGCTCACAATATTATTTACAACATGTTTCAACATAAGTGAATTTTAACATTTTAGATTATTTAAAGTAGGAAAGTGTGAGATGGTTTTTAACTGTATCATTAATTATTTATTCCTTGCAAGTTTGCATGGGTCTGATTGGTTTATTTTAAATATTAGAGGTTATATAAATGGTAAACAGAATATTTTTAGTTATCTGATGAAGTTTTTATTGATGGGACGAAAACACTGGTTTTTAAATGCATTTATGTGTGTATAGTGCATCTATTTGTTGGAATAAACTCTCTAATTGCTTTAAAATCCATTTTGTTACGTTTTTACATACCAATGTACTGCTTTGTTGGATTATTCCTTTTTAAGAGGGCCAAAGAGGTGCTCTGCTTGACATGTATGGGCAGTCCATTCCAGAGTCTGGGGAGTCTCTGGGTCAGAAACCTATCCCTCCAGCATGTTTTGTTCATTGTGATGACAAGGTTTAGATCCCTGGAGCATGTGTCTCTGAAGGATTAGAATTTGTTTAAGTGTAGCATGTCCAACAGCTCTGGGTTTGACATGGCCTTGTATGTTAAGCAGAGATCGCCTCTGAGTAGATGATATGCGACAGAGTATACGTGGAGTTTTTTTAGATGGTCAGCATAGGGCATCTGCTTTAGGACTGTGATTCTTTTAGTAAGGTATTTCTGTGGCCTTTCAAGTTATTGCAGATATCCTGAGAGGTACATACCTAACGGGGTGCTGTATTCTATAATGGGTCTAATGAGGGATGAGTACAGTGGGACAATGAACTCCTTTTTTCTGGATGAAAAGCCCTTAGTGATGAGGTGTGCCACATAGAAGGATTTCCTGACTGTTGTGGCAATGTGGTTATCGAAGGTGAGACCACTGTCCACTTGTGTCCCTAAGTCTCTTATCACACTTTCAGTGTTTAGTGTACTGCCACCTATGTGGTAATTCATGGGTACATGTTTTTTCTCAAACGGGATAACTATACATTTCTTGGCATTGAGCTTGAGCCCATGGATCTGGCACCAAGCATCTGTTTCTGTAAGGCCCTTTTGTAGAATATCCACATCATTTGGGGATTCAATAATGGCTCCCAGTTTGCAGTCATCTGCAAACTTTGTTAGCAAGAGACCCTTAGTGTTGGCCTGTACTTCAGAGAAGTAGATGGCAAACAAGAGTGGTCCCAGGACTGAACCATGAGGTACTTCACTTGTCACTTGTCTGGAGCTGGATTTGGAGTCGGCTACTTTTACAGTGTGGGTTCTGTCAGTAAGCCAGTTGGCAACCCATAGAGTGATGTAGGGATTAATGCCCAGCTTAGTAAGTTTATCTATGATTCCAGAGTAGGGGATGGTGTCAAAGGCCTTTGCAAGGTCCAGATATGCTGTGTGGACCACCTTACCCTTGTCCACAGCTCTGGAGACTGATTCAAAGAAGTCAATCAGGTTAACGAGACAAGATCAGCCCTTCACAAACCCAAACTGAGTGGAGTCCAGTGTTTGAAGGTTGCCAATGTCTTTGTTTATAAATTCCATGATAATACATTCCATGGCCTTGCAGATCAGGCTCGTCAGACTGATAGGCCAGTAGTTCCCAGGATCCAAGGTGGATACCCCCTTCTGGAGTGGAATAACTGTAGCTGTGTGCCACTCAGTGGTTACAAAGCCTGAGGTGAGGCAATGATTAAACATGACACTTAGGTGAGATGCCAGTTCATTTTATAGTTCATGTAGTACACAGCCTGGGATGTTGTCTGGTCCCATGGATGCTGTATTCTTAGTTTTGGAGAGTGTGTTTTTTACCTGTGTGGCCATTATTACTGGAATTTGGCAATCTTTCGCTATTGAGATGGGCCCTTTAGGGGATGAGAGGGGGGTGAAGTTTGCACTGAATCGATCTGCTAGGAAATTGGCAATAGCCTTAGGATCAGTATAGTTAATGCCATTCTGCTGTAGATCAGAGCAGATCTGAGCATTGCCATTTAGATTCTTGACATAGCTATAGAATGCCTTGGGGTTGTCTTTGGAATCTGTGGCAATTTTATTTTTGTAACTAGCTTTGGAGGATTTTATGAGGGATCACAGATTTTTATTGAGGCTAGTAAGGGCGTTTTTTGCATCCTGGGATTTTCCTCTTTTCTGCAACAGTTTTTTCCTTTTGTTGTAAAGTGTGTTTATGGCAAGGGACCACCAGATTAGCTTCCTTTTTTGGAAGAGAGTGTATTGGTTCTATAGGAGATGGCACAATTCATGCATGAGTGGATGTGCTCATACAGTGCCTTAATGTAGGATTCAGCAGTCGAACTTTCAGTTCCTGTCTGCATGGGTGTCATGAAGTTTGCCACTTCTGACTTGAGTAGCATGCAGTTGGCTTTGGAGAAGTTTTTTACGGATGTTTCCTTACTGGGGGTTGGGATCTGGATGTCAAGGGTGATTAGCTTATGGTCAGACCTGACCAACGAGGGGGTGACCATAGGTGTGGAGCAACGCTTTCCCATGTTGGTAATGACCAGGTCTAGGATATTGGAGCCCCTGGTGGGACTAAGGATTAGTTGATCCAGGGTGTTGGAATTTATAAATTCCAAGAACCACTGGGCAAAGGTGTTGGTGCATGAGTAGTTTTCCCAGTTAATGGCAGGGTAGTTGAAATCACCCAGCATTAGGGTGTTTGGTTGTGTCTTAATATTTTCCAGTATGTTTAGAAAGGTGTAGTGAGAATCTTGGGGCATGGTGGGGGATCTGTAGCAAGCTACAATTTGGATTGCAGTCTTACCTAGTGTTAGTTGCACCTGGAGAATTTCAAATGCATTGTGTTGGGCAACTAGCCTGGTGTTGTGAATATCCTTGGTGAATATGGATACTCCTCCACGTTTAATGTTTTGATCCTGGTTTGGTGGCCAAAAAGTGTGGTAAGAGTTGTAGCCTGGTATTGCAGGCGTGCTCTCTGGAGCCTTGAACCAGGTCTCAGTTACTGCACAGATATCGATGTTTTCCATTTTTAGGAGTGCCTCGAGAGAGTGCATTTTGAGGTTTAGACTTCTAGCATTGAGTAGCATTACCTTCAGATTTTGCATGCTTGTACCTGTTACGGTGGTGGTTTTGTCCTTTGAACTTTGCCTAAAAAAGGCACTATAGGGGTGGCAAGAGACTTAGCCAGTAACCTGAATCCCAGGGGTGACAGGTGCAGACCATCTCTGGCAAAGCGTCATGGTCTGTCGATCATGTTGTCCCAGACAGACAGATACTGGATCCCCTTTATATGACACCAGAAGCTTAGCCAATTGCTGAAGTCAATCATTTTGTCCTTATACTCTGGTATCATTCTGGGTAAAGGCAGGATGCTACTCAGACATAGGGTCATACCTGCCTGGGAACCATGATCCAAGTGCTCTTCCATGTCTCTTTTCATGTAGTCCAAGGAGGTACATCTCAAGTCATTCACTCCAACATGGACAATGACAGACTCATATTTTTAATTGTTGTGGAGTGACTTGAGTGCATGTGTTATGTGGCGGATCCTGGCACCTGACAGGCAGCTGACTGTAATTTTCTCCTTGTTCAGCCTGGTGAGTTGGACATCCATATGCCTGACTATAGAGTCACCTATGACTAAAGTGTTGGGTACGTTGTCTTGCCTTAGGGGCTGTTGTTGGGTAGTTCACTGGTGTTGTGAGCTATGTGACACTTTGTTTGTGATTGGTGTTTGTTTACATTTCAGCTTTGGAGGTCCTTGTTGCTTGGGCAGGTTACTCTTAAGGGCCTCCACATATGTGGGTTTAGTGTTGCTATGTGTGGGTGCTGGTGGTGCGGTTTTAGAAGGGCTATGTGTTGCTTCAGGTGTAGTGTGGGTGTTAACCTTCTCCTCTTGACTGTCTAGCACAAACTTGGGTGGAGAGAGCTTTGCTTCCAGTTTGGCTATGTAAGTGCATCTCTCACAGGTTGTAGTGTTGGGTGGTAGGAGGAGAGGGTTGTCTGTGTACATGAGGCAATTGCTGCATTGCTGCAGTATACCCAGATTCACCAGGTGGACAGGAGAAATCACTGGAAGCTGACCCTTGGACATGCCTGGTTTGGTGCTTTTTTTTTTTTGTAAAGTACAAGAGCTGTTTTCCCTTACCTTAGCAAGGTATTTTGCAATTATAGGCTGTATAGTGCCTACGATTATTTTTTCCTTATTAACTAGGAGTGTTGAGTGCTTGTATCAGTTTAAGACTTCCTAGTGCTTTACAACTGGTTTTAAAGCATGTGCTAGTCACAGGGATGCTTAAAGGTAAGATGAATAAAATGGTTTATCCTATACACTGCAGTGTGCATTAGAGGAGTTAGATGTGAACGTAGGTAACTTAAATGTTACCTGTCTAAAAAGTTAAGTTTTAGTGGAGGGTCACTATTTTTAAAACAGCAAGATAGATTGAAAGGGGGTGGTCACTTTTCTATTCTGGTACTATGGAATACAGTAGGATGGCCAATAAATTTAAATAGTTAAGGGGAGTGATTTCACAAAATGATAATTTTGTGCTTACTCACACAAGCCAGTAAAAACAGAGAGGAAATGAGATATATGGTCAAATTAACTTAAGGGGAAGGCATCTAGAAAGGCAGTGGTGTTTCAGAACATTACAGTAACCGGGTGGGGAAAAACATTTCTGCCTGATTCACAAGAGACAGAGCTGTGGTCTCTTTTCAAGTTTTAATATGCAGTTAAAAGCAGAATACAAGTAAAAACACAAGGTAAATAAAACAAATCACAGTATTCAAAACAGAAAAAGCAATAAAGCAATACAATAAATAAAACGCAAACTAACCTTTCCCTCACAGCAAAGTGTAGCAGAGTCTGGGTGAGCCTTTCTCATCATTCCATAACTGCTTCATTTAATGCAGTTATTGTCTCTGAAATGAGCCTGGGTTGTGCTTGTTTGCAGTATACAAAAATACCCACTATGTTTAAGCATATTTACTGTGACTACTACCCTTACTGTTACAAGTACATGTCTAGGATTAATCCATCTAATAACACTTCAGCTAACATTACATCTTATTATTGACCATTAATATAGTCTGCCTGAATGCTCACAAATCACCAAAAGAAACAACTTGGTCATTCTTATTTAATATCTCAACATCCAAAAGGTTCCCTATGATTGTATTCCACTAGTTCTATCTATGTTTTCTGTGTTCTGGTGAAACAGAAACTCATCCAGAAGACTCTCTTTCCTATGTTAGTCATACATCATTAGACTGTATCTGCTGACTTTTAAGTGTACAAGTTCATCTAAATGCAGAGTCTCTGTAATACAATCCATTTGATTGCAAGCCTGGATCTCAAGTTTTCACACTCAGGTAGTAACAGGTTCTGAACATGGTTGAAATCTTACATATTTAACTCTGAAATTAATATTCCTGTGTATGTTATATACTGAAACGAACACACTGGTAAAGAGAGAGGAAGAGTTGCAATCTTTGTCCACAATAATCTTAGACTTCATTTAGTGGGAAGCCCTTTTAATTAAACTAAAGAGAGACCCTTCTAATTTCAAAGAAAGCAGGACACCAAAAGGCCCTGAATGTTTGTATGCATTGATATCAACTCTACGACTTAACCTGCAAGTTACTATCATCCATTGTAAGCAAGCTATTGGATAATATAGCTGGAGTATTTTTATCACAAGGACACTACAATATTCACTTAGACTCAGACAGCCAAAATGATGCCATTTGCAGTTGTTTCTTGGTTTCTTACAAATTCATGATCAAACTACTCATATAAAGAGAAAAAAAGGCAAACACACTGGTGTAGAATACATTTAATAACATTCTGTTTGGATGTTCTTGACAGACCTTCACCATAAAACCAGATCAGGTTAAAAAGATCAAGATTCCCTGGATCAAAAAAAAATTAGGGCAGTCTTGGGATCTTCCTGACCACAACATTATCATTCACAAACTTAGATTAACTTTGTTGTAAGTTATTTCCTGACCTAATTTTTAGAAATCAGTGTTATGTCTGCTACTTATGTTCTATATACACCAATGAGATGCACCAGCACAAAATGAAAATGTTGTCAGGAAAGATTAATCTAAGCTAGGAGTTGTAGTTACTATGAAAGCCCAGAAAACTTAAGAGGATCACTTAAAATGAAAAAAAAAGATTATCTATTTTGACATAAATTGTACAAGCTGAGCTCTGATACTTACATTAGCCACTAAGAATTACAAGAAGTAACAAATTGAAAGCACTACACCCTCACAAACTCGCCTTGAGTACCTTGTTCCCCATTGGCCCTTTTTTTCAATTAGAAAGGAATTCCCAATACTATTCTAGCATGTCCAAAGGTCAGTTGTCAATCTCCTCTCCAGTCCAGCTGGTGAATCTGGGAATCTTGAGGCAATGTTACAACTGCCTCATGTACACAGACAACCCTCTCCTCCTCCCAACAAATTCCAACACGTGAGAGATGCAACCATATAGCCAAACTGGAGGCTAAGCTCTCTCCACTCAGTACTGGCTTAAACAGTCAGGAGGAGAAGGAAACCACACTCACTACAATTCCAGTCTCACATAGACCTACCATGACAGCAAACCAAACACATTAACACACAAAAACATACTCGGAGGCTCTAAATAAAAATCTGCCTAAGCAGCAGAGACCTCCAAAGCAAACATCCAAGCAACCGCTACCCCAAAACAAAACACGTGCAACACATAGCTCACAAAGCCAGTGTGCTGAACAGTGACAGCTCTTAAGGCTAAACAACACACCTGATACATTTATAATAGGTGACTCTATCGTCAGGCACACTGAAGTCCCGCTCACCAGGCTGAACGAGGAGAAGGTCACGGTGAGCTGCCTGTCGGGTGCTAGGATCCGCCACATAACACAAGCACTCAGGTCACTCCAAGGCAAGTACAAATATGATTCAGTCATCATCCATGCTGGTGTGAATGACATGAGACGTACCTGGACTACATGAAAAGAGACATAGAGGAGCTCTCTGATCATGTAGCCCAGGCCAGTATGACCCTGACCTTGAGTAGCATCTTACCCTCACCAAGAATGATGCCACAATATGAAGACAAGATGATCAATTTCAACAATTGGCTTAAGTATTGGTATCATTCAAAGGGGATCCAATGCCTGTTAGCCTGGGATGACATGCTCGACAAGCCATGATGCTTCGCTTGGGGCGGCTTGCACCTGTCACCCCTGGGCTTTTGGATATTGGCAAAGGCTCTTGCCACCCCCATAGTGCCTTTTTTAGGCAAGGCTCAAAAGACAAACCCACCTCCATAGGTATCGCAAGGGATAAGAAACTAAGAGTAATGCTACTCAATGCCAGAAGTCTAAATCTCAAGATGCACGCACTCGAAACTCTCCTTAGCATGGAGAACATCGATATCTGTGCAGTAACAGAAACCTGGTTCAAGGCTCCTGAGAACACCCCAACACTACCAGGTTATACCTCATACCATGCTTTTCCCCAAAACTTGGACTGAACAACAAAAGGAGGGGGAGTATCAATATTCGTCAAAGATACCCACACCTCCAGGATGGTGGCACAGCACGAAGAATCAGAGACTATCCATGTGCAACTAACAGTGGGTAAAACTGCCTTCCAGTTTATTGCCTGCTACAGACCACCCTCCCAAACCCAGGAACCCCACTCAGCCTTCCTGAGAACACTGGAAAATATGAAGGTCTCTCCAAACACCATTATATTGGTTGACTTCAACTACCCAAACATAGACTGGGAGCATTACTCTAGCTCCAACACCCTAGCCCAAAGGTTCCTAGAATTTATAAACTCAAATGCTATGGAACAACTTGTTACCACTCCCACAAGAGAGGAAAACATATTGGACCTGATCATCACCAACATGGGGGCTGTATGCTCCAGACCAGAAGTGTATCCCTCACTGGTAAGATCAGACCATAAACTAATCTCACTGGCTATTCACATCCTGACCCCACCCCCTGCCCAGAAAACCACAGTGAAAAACTTCTCTAAAGCAAATTTCACACTCCTCAAAACTGAGGTGGAATCCTTCAAAGCCCCTGGGCCTGTGGAAAATATGGCCCAGACCACAGAATCCTTTATAAACGCATTCTATGAACACCTTCAGGAATGCATGGATCATGCAATCCCAAATAAAACCAAGACCCAATACTCCAAAGGCAGGTGCCCTGTCTGGTGGACCCCAGCCATAAACAAACTATACAATAGAAGGAAGAAGCTACTACATGATAGAGCAAAATCCCAAAAAAGGAAGGCATCATGATCAGTATTAACAAAAACTATGGGCACTCATAAAATCGTCTAAGGCCAGCTTCGAGAGAAAAATTGCACAGGACACTAAGGATAATCACAAGGCTTTCTTTAGTTATGTTAGGAACCTGGGTGGGAATTCCTAGATATACTCAGAATTAGTCCAAAATGACAAAAACACACCAAACCCACAGACATTGCCAACATCCTAGCTGACAGGTTCAGCACAAAAGCCCCCACCAAAAGGGCAAATATCTATCCCAGCAGAGTTCTGCCCCTGACATCTCAGATGCTCAGGTAAGAGCCGCCCTCCAAAGCAAAAACACAGCATCAATGGGACAAGATGGTGTCCCGGGCTGCGTCCTACATGAACTCCAAGAAGAGCTAAACCCAAACATAAAACTACTGTTCAATCTCAGCCTTACTACAGAATATGTACCCAAAGAGTGGCGTACAGCAACAGTGGTCCCTCTCCACAAAGGTGGTGCCTCAACGGATCCTGGAATCTATCGCCCCATAAGCCTGACTGGCTTGGTCTGCAAAGCTATGGAAAGGATCATCATGGACCTCATAAATAAAGATATTGGGGACCTACAGACACTGGATCCTACCCAGTTTGGCTTTGTTAAGGGCAGATCCTGCCTCTTAAACCTGGTCTATTTCTTTGAAACAGTCACCAAGGCCATTGATGAGGGGAAGGTGGTCCACACAGCCTACCTGGACCTCGCAAAAGACTTCGATACAATACCCCACTCGGGCATTATGGATAAGCTCACCAGCTTAAATATAAACCCCTATGTCACTAGATGGGTTGCAAACTGGCTCAAGGACAAAACCCACATGGTTAGAATTTCTGGAGCCATGTCAGACTCCAAATCAGTTACAAGTGGCGTCCCACAAGGCTCAGTCCTGGGACCTCTCTTGTTCAGTATATATTTCTCAGCGGTATAGGCCAACATGGAAGGTCTGTGGCTGACCAAGTTCGCAGATGACTGCAAACTAGGCACCATAATCGACACTCCAGCCGACACAAGCATCCTCTAAAAGGGCCTCATAGAAACAGACAACTGGTGCCAGAGCCATGGCCTCAAGCTAAATGCCAAAATGTGTATAGTTATCCCCTTTGGGAAAAACAAAGTGCCCACAAATTACCACATAGGTGGTAATCCATTAAGTACGGAAGAAGTAATTAGGGACCTGGGGACCCAAGTTGATAGCAATCTCTCATTTGAAAATCCACGTGGCCAAAGTGGTTAGAAAAACATTTTATTTAGCCCATCTAATCATGAAGGGATTCACATCTAGATCAGGGGAGGTCATCGTGCCTCTTTACTCATCCCTCATCAGGCCCATAATTGAGTACAATGCCCCTTTTGGGATGTACCTTACCAGACACCTGCAGCAACTGGAAAGATCCCAAAAGTACTTCACCAAGAGGATCCAAGGGCTCAAACAGATGCCATATGCTGCCCGGTTAAAGAAACTCCAGCTCTACTCAGTGATATACCGCCTGCTCAGAGGCGATCTGTGCCTGACGTATAAAGCCATGGCCAACCTGGAATTAATGGACATGCTGCACCCCAGAAAATTCAAATCCCATTGAGCTACGTGCTCGAGAGACTTGAACCACAGCTCTGAAATAAATAGGACATGCTGGAGGGACAGATTCATAACCCAGAGGCTCCCTTCACTCTGGAATAAAATCCCAGTCCAGGTTAGGCAGAGTCCCTCATTGACTCTCTTCAAGAGAAATCTTGATGAGTGGATGGGAGATCATAGGTTTATCCCGGGTATCACTTCTGTGTCACTGTTAGGCAGAGGCACAGTATACTAACCTCGAAAAAGGGAATAGCAAAATTAATTTAAAATGGGTGGCGAAAGCCAAACACACTCTGGCTAGGCTTATAAATGCCCTAGGGCAGATAGCCTAGTATGAACCTATGAACCTATGAACCTATGAATGTAATGTGGCATAACCATTGTCCTCCAATACAGTAAGCTGTATAATGAAAGGATTTGGAATTTTTGAGATAGAGAGCTCAGTTTCAGTATGTAGTTAACATACTTGAGACAATTGAACCATTTTGGAGTGCAGAGATAAAGATGGTGCTAGCATGTGCATTACTTTTCCAAAACCTCTAACATTATAATTCTGTGACGGGTACTATGTCAAACTACTTGATGGATAAGCTTACTAGTATGCACAGTACAACTGTAATGTTTGCTGCTCGTTTTACTTTCGGTTAGCCATCACTGTGAAACCCTTGTAAAACTTAGCTTGCTGATGTTTGATCATAGAGTACCATGAAGAAATCAGCATGTTTTCACTTCCAAACTGTTAAAAGAGAACAAATATCATCTAAAAATGTCCAAAAACTAATAGGCACAAGACAAGACGAGCGTACACTGCAAAGTCCAACAAGGTTTAATAGCTGAGTAAAACAAGCTTACAGCAATCAGTAGTCCGGTGCACACTCCGGTAACTGCCAAGCAATAAAAAGTCAGAAACGATCTGTCTGCACACACTTTGTGACTTGGATTCTGTGCAGCCAGATCATTTTTAATTTGTGCCAACAAATATCATCTAGCCATTCTCCTGTCATACCACAGAACTAGTAAAAAATGATGATCCTCAGCCCTAAAATTCATTTGAATTATAAAAGCATTTACTACAATGTGTGATAAAGGCTCTAAGTTTATTACTTTTTAATACTTTAACATACTCCTTTAAACTCTCAGAGCAAAGGAATGCCCCTGAAAGCTTAATTTCATAGTCACTTTCTTCAATAGTGTAAACAGGGGCTAGGGAGATGAAACATTTTCAAGCAAAGACCTAGGAGATGAACCATTAACAGGCTGCCTGGGTGCATTAGCGACATAGGTGCCAGACCAGAGATGAATTTCCTGTTTGTCATTCAATTGCCCAAGTTGCATCTCATGAAATAGGAGCTTGCTCTAGAGAAGCGGTTGTCTCTGAGATACATGCCTGAGTCTCCAGCAGGTCCTACTTATATCACAGGCAAGGTTAATTGCGTAGAATGGGTAACTCCAGTGCTGTTTGTTTTGCTGATATACAGGAAGTTCAATAGGGTGAGGTCTGACAATGCCTTGTATGCTAGGCATAGATCTCTACTCAACAACCTGTAAGAGACAGAATACTGAGATAGAGCTTTGAGGCAGTCTGCATAGGACACGTTAATTATGCCATGTATTCTTTTAGTGCGGAACCTCTGTGGAAGTTACAATTGTTGCATGTGCCTAGTTAGGTTCATACCAAAGAAAGCATTGTACTCAATTATAGGTTTGACAAATGCTGAATACAACGGAAAAATTATCTCCTTGTATCTAGATGCCATAACTTTGTTTATAAGTTGCACAACATAGAATGATTTCCTCACTACTGTAGACATGTGATGGTGAAAGGCTAGATTACTTTCTATGTGTGTCCCCAAGTCCTTGCCTACTAGGTTTACTCTTAGGGGTATGTTGTCAATATGATAGCTAATGGAGGTGGATGACTTCACAAAGGGTACTATTATGAATTTCTTGAAATTTAATTTTAGTCCATGGCTTTGACACAAGTTATTTGTCTGCATCAGTCCTTCCTGGAGAACATTTGTGTCAGTAGGAATTCTATGGCTGCTTATAATTTTTTAATCAGCTGCAGGATTAGTCAACCCGAGGCCCATGACACTGGCCTTGACTTCAGAGAATTAAATGCCAAAAAGAAATGGTTCCAGTACCGATCCCTGAGGGACTCCACTTGAGAATGGCTTCTTTGTAGAGGTGGACTCCCCAATTCTAACTACCTGGGTCTTGTCTGTGAGCCAGCTGGCTCTCCACTGGGTCAGATAAGGGTTTATGCCTAACCTCATGAGATGGTCAACAATCCCCGAGTAAAGAATTGTAGCAAACGCCTTGGCCAGGTCAAGGTAACCAGTCAGAATTGTCATTTATCATTTAATAAAATGATTTTTGAATTTTCTAAAAGTTGCTTTGAACAAATTTTTTCTGAATTATTTTTATCTGACAAGATGACTATTAAATGAAATGATTGAAAATGTCCTGCTCCTTGTTTTTACTTACTTTGAGATTTGTACAGCTAATCTTTTAACCTTAAATGACATAAGATTTATGGAGTTCCTGTATTTCAGCACTGTATGTACATTTTATCATAACAATTTCCACATAATAAACATTACCAAGAGTATTTTTTACCTCAAAGCAATCAAGAACTGAGGTATCAGTGTTCACTTCTGTACAAATCACCTCTGATTCTGCCTCTTTCCAAAGCACATTTCTGTTTATACCTGCTCAGGACACCTCATCTGACATTTACTATTGTGCCTTCATGCTATACACATTTTATCATCATTATTTCATTTTTATCTCTGTCATGTTTTACTTATTCATTTTGAATTATAGTAACCTGAAGCAGAAGTTTGCATTTAATATGAATGCAACTTGTCTCTATAACTATCTTTCAATGTCCCCTTTTGAGAGCTTTTCTCCCCATACTCCCTCTGTAAATGTGCTTTGTTTAGTATGGCTGACATAGCTAACTGACTAATTAGATGAATAATAAATTAATGAATGATTAAATAAATAAATGCATTTATCCTTGCAATAATTGTGGCATTCAAGTACTTTCTTCCCAGTCAGATGATTTGTTAAATGATACTAGTCATCTGCTGGTGCTGACTTCCCATGACAAAAAAGTCCTGCTGCCTGCTCACAGATTTCTTAAACTACTTATGGACCGGTTCCTCTTCATATCATCGAATTTCATGTCATCGAATTTCAAAACATCGAGACCAAATCATCGAAAACCCATATCATCGAATCTCAAATCATTGAAAACTAGAAAGCAACTAGAAATAACATCCCAGGCACTGTTTACTACATTTATGCAGGTGGGCAAGCTCCCCTGCACCTCCATGTGGGGGGCTCCGCCCCACACACACACACCCCCGTAATTAAATATATCAACTCCAAGGTCGCATTACAGTGGGGTTAGGAAATTACCTTTTCCCCCCACTGTAGTGCAACATTGGAGTTGGTATATTTATTTACGGCGGGTGTGCAGGGGGACTTGCCCCCCTGCATAATTGCAGTACTAACTCTGTGGAATGTTATTTCTAGTTACTTTCTAGTTTTCAATGATTTCAGATTCAATGATATGGGTTTTCGACGATTTGGGTTTTCGACAATTTGGTCTCGATGTTTTGAAATTCGATGAAATGAAATTTGGTGATATGAAGTGGAACCTACAGACCTACTGAAATCACATAAAAACACATCTTATGCTATTACATACCCCTGCCTAGTACTCTTTACTCATTCATTCCTGAAATCACATCAAAACCCATCTTATACTCTTTTATACTCCTGGCAATTATTCATTCCTGAAATCACATGAAAACCCATCTTATACTATTACATACTCCTACCTATTACTCATTACTCATTCGTTACTGAAATTACATGAAACACATCTTATGCTATTACATCACATGAAAACCCATCTTATACTATTACATACTCCTACCTATTACTCATTACTCATTCGTTACTGAAATTACATGAAACACATCTTATGCTATTACATAATCCTACCTATTACTCATTACTCATTCGTTACTGAAATTACATGAAACACATCTTATGCTATTACATACTCCTACCTATTACTCATTACTCATTCATTATTGAAATTACATGAAACACATCTTATACAATTACATACTCCTACCTATTACTCATTACACATCTGCAACATTTTACTGTGTTTCACCACTCTGGCCTAACATGTAAGTTTCTGATCAGTATTAACAGACTAAGGTCTACATTGCTGAAATTTATGTCATAGAAGACAGGGTATGGAATGTTGGTATACAGTGGAGGCATTACTACCAGTTGAATCAAAGAAGTTATACAGAGTTTAACAGATACCACCTGGTGTACTGTATAGATATTTTGATATATTTTCTCATTAAGGGCAAATGTTTGCGGCAGTTTATTTCATAAGTTCCTAGTTTCATACCAGGCTAATGAACACCAGGGTCTTTATAAGCCTAGCTGTGCAACTTAACCAAGTTTTGTGCCTGTGTTCCTTGAATGCTCATGTGGTGGGATATGTTAGTAAATAAGTAGTTAAGGGTTATGTGAAGGGGTGTGATAGTTTAGTTGCAGATTAATTTACTTACTTACTGTCGACCTCTTTCCAGCAGTCATGGGGCCCAGGCTGGGGTGAATTTCAGATTTCCCATCCAGTGATTAAGGTTTCTTTTGAATACGGGTCAGGGCTGAACTCTGCTTCATGTAGATGGGGAGCTTATTCCATAACATGGAAATCCTTTGAGAAACATATTGGTCCCTCCAGCAGGCTCTATTTATGTTGCAGACAAAGAACAGATCCTTGAATCTAATGTTTCTGGTGTTGTTTGTCTTTCAGATGTGCAAGAGATCCATTAGAGCTGTATTGAGGACACCTTATATGGTAGGAATAAATCACCTCTCAGTAACCTGTAGTAGACCGAGTGCAGAGATAGGACTTTCAGGCAACCTGTGTAGGGCATGGCATTTATACCCTGGATGTTCCCGGTAAAGAACCTTTGAAGACATTCCAACTGTTGCAAGTGCTTAGCTAGGTACACGCCAAAGGGGGCATTGTACTCAGTGATGGGTCAGATAATGGCCGAGTAGAGGGGTACTATTACTTCCTTGGACCCGGATATCATAGTCTTGCTTATGAGTTGGGCAACGTAGAATTATTTTCTTACTCAATTGGCTACATGTTGGTCAAATGCCAGATTACTGTCTATATATGTTTCCAGATCCTTATATTGGGTCAACTCTTAGGGGTGTTTGATTAATGAAGTAATTTACTTCAGTGGAAGCTTTCCCAAAGGGCATTATAATGCATTTCTTTGCACTGAGTTTTAATCAGTGGCTTTCACAACAGTCATGTGTTTGTGTTAGTCCCTCTTGTAGAATGCTGGTGTCGGGAGGTGAATCTATAATAGCTCCCAGTTTACAATCATCTGCAAACCTGATGAGCCAGAGGCCATTAACATTAGTCTTCACGTCTAAGAAGTAGATGCCAAACAGGAGCAGGCCCAACACAGAGCCCTGTGGTACTCTAATGGCGTTGGGCCTGTCAGGTCTTATCTGTGAGCCAGGTGGCAATCCAGCAGGTTATATATAGATTTATGCCTAGTTTTGAGTTTGTCAACAATATGTATCCAAAAATTGTGTTGTGGAACCTGGATTAAATCCAAAGTAAGTTATGTAACAAGAAGATATCCAGAGTTTGTCAACAACACCTGAGTGGGGGTGTTGTACAACATGGCCAGGTCAAGGTAGGTGGTATATCGATTTTCCCCTCATCCATACCCCTGGTGAGCCTCTCCAAGAAGTCTACCAGTTTGAGTAGGCAAAACTTTCCCCTAACAAAGTCAAACTGGGATGGGGCCAGTGACTGTAGGTTGCCAATGTCCTTGGTGACCATTTACATGATACTTCATTGCATGGTTTGCATACCAGACTTGTTAGACTGTTGGGTCTGCAGTTCCTGGGGTCAGTTGCTGATCTACCCTTATAAAGAGGTATAACGATTACTGCCCTCAGTTCAGCTGTCATGTAATCTGCTTTGAGGCAGTAGTTGAACAGTACCTCAAATAATCCTGCTAGGTCAAATTAGCCTGCTCTTTAGGAGTCAACCGAGGATATTGTCAAGGCCCACTGAAGTAGTGTTTTTGATCTTATTGAGCACCTCCAGGACCCACTTTCTGTTGGGGGGAGGGGGGTATGGTAGAAAGGATTTCACAGGGATAGTGGGGGTGAGGGAGGGTGAAGTTACTGTAGAATATTTATCAGCCAGCAGTTTTGCTATGTCAACCTGGTCAGTGAGTGGTGTGCCATTTACCACCAGTTCAAAAGGTGATAAATGCCCCCAGGAAAGGTTTCATTTTGTCCTTGGGGGCAGTATATTTTACCAAACCTCCACACTGAAAGATCTTTGTCAAAGTGGAAGAATGCTGTGCTCATTTTCCTTTGTTCCAATTAACGACGGAAAAATATTGGAATATGCTGCAGCCAGATTCATTGGAAAGAATCCCTCCATTCAGGAGCAAAAAATATGTGTTACAGAGTCCTGCTTTACTATACATGGCTCATAGGTTAGTCAGCCTTGTGATGTTTTGTTGCTGGAGAAAACATTCTACTTCCTGACCCATCATTTCTGCATAATAAGCGATTTTGTTTTGCTCTTGCATAGCTTGCTATGTAGTTAAATGGACTTGAAAACACTTATGAGATTTTTTAAACAGACATTGTATGCTCAAACCCTATGCTTTTGCCCAAACTTGGTAGCAATGGGCAAAGGATTATGTCAATATATGTAAAACAGTGAGGGTCAGGCTAGTGGAACACTTACCTTATAGACTGAAGCAGGAAGTGGGAGCTTACTAATTTGGTCCCAGTGTGGGGTGTGACTAAGATGTTCTAAAGAACTAAGACTCAGAGGATGCTGGCAAACAAAGACAGACAATCAGATGTCGCCATGGAAAACATCTGCAAGGATATTGTTATATTTCAGCATCCCCAAGACCATGAATCAGAAGCCATGAGAGCTGGTTAGAAGATCATAATGTCCAGCATATCCAGAGCAGGAATGTCTGAAATACATCACCAAGTTCAATAACTTGAAGTACATGTAAAAAGGAATAAATCAGGAAAACTTTTAATGTCAAGGATTAAGACTTGGGAAGAACAGAGAACCACCGGCTTCCTATTTGCTATAGGATTAACTTTTATTATTAGTGCATTTGTCCATTCATGGCCTGGGTTCTTGCTACCTGAAGGAGTTCCTCATGCCCTTCTGCCCTATGCAGATACTGTATTCAGCCACTGAGGGGCAGATGGCAGCTCCATGGGTCAGTGATGAAAGTTCAGGGAGCCACTGACTGAACAGCAGCAGTTTGTTCTGCTATGTAGGTGCCGTTCCGTATGAGAGAATGGAAGAATTTCATTATGCAGTTATGTTTTCCCTGCTTTCAAGGATATTTGATAATACCACCATTTTGTATTGCATATACAAGTGGGATGAGATTGTGAAATTGCCCACTCCAACATGAAAAAAATGACCAGGTCATGTACGGAAAACCTCACAGAAGCTGTACTACCACAGATACAGCCCGTGATGAAAGAAGGAAAAGAGCCTGTCCTGGAAGAAGTAAGAACAACACTAAGGAAAATGATGTCAGGAAAGGTAGCAGGCTGAGATGAGGCCACATCAGATATGATACTGGGTGAGTTAAGGATGAAATGGCTCCTGAGGGCATTCATAAGAGTAAGGAGAGAAAGATGCAGCCCAGACACTTGGAGAATAAACATACTAGCGTCCATGTACAAAAACAGACAGCTTTCATAACCGTAGGTAGTATAGCGGCATCAAACTCCTGTCACACTCCATGACAGCTCTGGAGACAGTGATTGGTAAATGATTAGGCAGACTAGTAGAAAGTAAGACTGGAGATGGGCAGCTTGGGTTCATATCAGGATGTAGCACAACCATCCTGATGTTTGCAGTGAGACAGATAGTTAAGAAGAAGCATGAGAAAAGAGCACACCTGGCCATTCCTAGACATTTAGAAAACATATGACAAAATTCCAAACAAAGATGATTCAGGCACTCCAGTGATGGTTCAAAGTCCCAGAAGCATTGGTTGAATTAGTGCAGGCTATGTACAAAGACCCAGTGACTACAAGTATGAACAGTGCTTGGACTCACAAAGGGGTTCCCAGTGGAAGTGGGTTTGCAACAGGGTTCTGCTCTGAGCCTATAGCTGTTCAAACTGATGATGGACTACATTAGCAAACAGGTCAAAAGGGACAGATGAACAAAGTTGCTGTATGCAGAAGATGTGGCATTACAAGCAGACTCTAAACAAGAACTTCTTAAAAGGGTAGGGTAATGGAACGCAAATCTGAAGGCACATAGGATGAAACTGAGTTTACATAAGACTGCTGCAATGGCTGCAAATGAAGAAATCAGAAGGCGCTGAGAAATTAGATAGAAGGGAAAATAGTGGATCAGGTTAGCAGTTTCAGTTACCTGGGAGGGGCGGTTGAGGAGAAAGGAAGTCTGATTGTGGAGGTCACAGCTAGAATCAAAGAAGCTGTAACCAACTGGCACAGTCTTTTGGGCTAGTGTATGACAGAACATGTCAAGAAGCTGAAAAGTAAGGTGTACAAAACTGTGGCATGACCAGTATTACTGTACGATGCAGAAACCTTAGCAGTGAAGGCAGAGCAGTTGAGGACATTAGAGGCGATAGAGATGAAGTGTCTGAGATAGATGCTAGGATGCACACTGTATGACAGATGGAGAAATAAGGACAAAAGAGGAGAAGGCCAAGTAGCTCAAATTGCAGAGAAGGTCAAAGAGAACAAATGTCAGTGGTCCAGACAAGTGCAGAAAAGCAGATGGCAATCAGGTGAAGAAGACCTGGGGCAGGTAGGAAGTAGGCAACAGGAAACAAAGGGATCCAGCAAAGAGATGGATGGATTGTGTGAGGGAAGACATGTGACAGTCAGGAATGACTGTCTAAGAAGGTAAGAAAGTTGAAATGAACAGAGAGAGTAGATAACAGTGGATTCAACACCCTGACTTCATGTGGAAAATAAAAAAATGGGGATTGAGGATGATGATGATGATAATTATAATGAACTGGCAATCACGTCTTTGTAAATTATACTGAAGAATGCTTATTCCCACACTGAAAACAGTTTGTTTTGTTCCCTTCTAAATGGTCTGTATGCCTGAGCCATTTCTGGAGCGAAACTTTAGAATGTTAGTTTATGTTTTTACAAGCAGAATGATTGTGATTTTACATGTATACATAGAATATAATTGAATTTTACTCTAGTACTGGCATTGTGTTGGAGTTAAAAAAAGATCAGTTGTATAGCATTTATTGCAATCATACAAAAATATTGGAAGTTTTGTTATATGAATATGGATACTAAGATACAAGCCATTAAAATGTTTTTAGTCCCTTATACACATGTCAGGCATACTTTTATCAGCCAGAGGAGAAGTTGTGGATAGCAATTAAAAAAGAGTTGAAGGATTTTCTCTGGGAAGGGAAGACAGAAAAGGTCAAGCAGGATAAACTGATTCTACCAATAGAACAAGGCAGACTAGGATTACCTAATTTTAGGGGGTATTTTAAAGCAACACAGTTAAGACTCATACATAGCATAAGCACAAAACTATAATTCAAAGTGGAAAGGAATGATGCTGACACAAGGAAGAAGCTCAAGAAATAAGCAGAGATTGGGATTTTGGATGCAGACTCTTAGGGGGAACAACCAAAATCATACAGAGTATTATATTCATAAAAAAGCAGGGAGTGTTCTAAGAACCAAACCAGCACGAGAATGGAGAAAACAAATTTGCCAATAGGGACGACTATTGTCAGGGATACAGATAATAGGCAAGAAGGGAATGGAATATATTGGAGAAAACTGGCAAAGGAACCAAGGTATTGGGAACAAATAACTAGAAAAGGAAAGGTAATAGAATGAGAAGAGGCCAAGAATTTATTTGGACTGCAGGTTAGAGATTGCCTTTCCAATCAAGAATTGATATCAGAGTATAGTCAAAGAGAAAGAAATAGGGGGCTCCTAAATGAAAGACCAGCACTGTTAGAGTTTTTAATAGAATCAACACAGAAGCTGCCGTTAAAAAGGAATAATTAGTAAAGCTTTTAAAATATTGCATGATAATGATAAGAACCAATCAGAGGAGCTTGGAAAGGACTGGGAATAAAGTTTGGGTAAGCTATTCATGAAGAGACATTAGGGGGATATATGTATATCTTCCAAATATGCAACAAAGTCTAGAAGATTTAGGATCTTTGCCTGGAAATGTTTAAATAGGTATTTTTATATTCCAAGTAGACTCCAAAGAATTTTTCTTCAGGGAGATAGCAGATGTTGGAAGTGTGACAGGCAAGAAAGAGGTAGCTGGGAACATATTTTTGGGAGTGTAATGAGCGGTCAGATTTTTGGGATTCCCTGCAGACCACTCTGTCAGAGATGCTAGGTGAGCAGATTGGACTGACTGGGGAAATTATTTTTTTGTGTTATGCTACAGATTCAAAATTGCCTAGACACAGTAAAGCTTTGTTCATTCTAATTATGGTGGCTGCCAAAAAAAGCAATTACTGGAAAATGGAAATCAAAGTCTAGACCAACTTTACTAGAAATAGTGAATATAGTAATAGAGATAAAACAACTGGAATTGGGATCTTTAGAAAAGAGAAGGAGCAAACTACAGAGGAAAAATGAGAACTGTGGGAACAATATATGCAGAGCAGGAACAAGGTTTAAGAAGCAGGATTTGAATGAGCCATATAATGCTTAACTGACAATTACTGGATGGTTTATAAATGATGTATAAAGTTTGCAACTACAGCTGTCTCAATTGTGTCTGTGCTGTAAACTGTTTACAACTAAAGTGCTATCATTTTGTATGTTTTTCATTAATATAAATGTAAGTTTGCCTTTGTCATATGTGAAAATTAAATAAAGATGGCTGGAGGAAAAAAAAAAGAAGGCATAGAATATAGAATCTGAAGATTGTAATGATAATGTATTCTCTGACCATAAGAAACTAATTCTGTAAACAGTTCTTTATAAGGATGATGATAAACTTGCCTCTAAGGCAGATTCGTGTTTGTTTCGATAAACTGAAAACAAAGAAGTATGTAACATAGTATAGTTATAGAAATAACAATAATAGTAATAATAAACCTTAAAAGGTTTCTAATTATTTAGACACTCTATGAAAATATATACTGCACAGATTAAAATATGTATGAGATGTTTAAATAATAGTCTGTGACTAGTTTGGTCAGGAATAAATGAAAATTACAATTTATCACTTCCGCTAGATAATTTTAACAAATTGGAGACAGGGCAGTTTAAGAAACTGCTGTGAATTATTTGTAAGAAGCACACAAATCTGCAAGTAAATAACTAAAAGATTTTTGAATGGTAGTTTTACTGTTACAGTGACTTCTGAAAGATCTAACAGTAATTAAAATATTTATGTAGATTCCCCAACAGTCTCACTGGCAGATGGTGAAGATAAACAAATATATATACTAAAAGAACAACTATAAAAATTATATAAATTATACTGAATGCATGTGCTAACTTTTTTAATGAGTAAATCCTAACAGCACATAAGATATGAAGATATAGTAGCAAACTACCAATGCAGATGGTGATACATTGAATGATTTCATTAACTGCTAACCAATAAAGTAAACAAGGTGCTAAAGAAATACTTTCATCAAAAGGTTATAGCCATGAATCACATAATGATTTTGTGCAGTATTCCCAGTACTCATTCAAAGCACATCTATTACAGACTATACCAGTCCTAGCATCTTTGGCATCGTCCCTGACTGCATCGGTTTAGCTAATTGCATTTTCTAGCATCTGAGCAAAACCAGAATTTTAATAAGATAAAATGAACTAAATATTTATGAGTTCTTAGTGTCAATAGATATAAGATATAAATCCTTTTAACGTCTTACAATACATGCCCGACAATGCTGCTATCATAGTAAAGGCAAGGTACCTGCAGGAATTGAGAGTACTGGGGGCATCAGAAGCTACAGAAAACATTAATGTTACAATATTTAATTTTAAATTAAAGTCCATGTAAGGATTATCCTTATCAAAAAAAACTGCAGCTAATCTGCATCAACTGGTGTCTGAAAATATAAATTCTTAGAGATTTTATTCCAAAAGTCTTGGAATATTTTCAAAAGAAAAGCAGTGATCTTCATGGATTCTGAAACGTTCAGAAACTGAGAAAGTCTTACAAACATATATGAAACAGACAAGTTAAAATTTCTTCAGCAGTATTAACACTATAAATAAAGTCTGTTTCTTGAGAGAATCTCATGGTGTTTTCTGTGGTTTAATGTTTCCTCTGATTGTTAAATTTGCAAGCTTAAATTACAGTGCTTTTTAATATAAAACTATTCACTCAAAGTAAGTTTTTATGGTACTGGTGTATTATAATTTCCTGCATATCACTGTAACAGAAAAATTGGTGGAGAAAGGAAAAAAGCATGATTCGGGATTAAGAAAGAGTGTGAATTCAGCTAAGAAAGTACCACTTTATATAAACATGGTGGTAATGGCAAGAAAGTATTATTATGACATAATATTAAGGATAATGGAATTTTGCTAGGTGTCCTACATAATTTAAGGCATTGATCAGAGCTGATAGTGCTAGAAAAGTGGAACTCCTCAAATTTATTGATTCTGATTTTTTTTACTAACATGACACCATCTTGCTAGCAAAGGAAAACTCATATGAGGTGCACAGCAAAGCAGTCCAGACTTTATTTTAAATTGATCACCAGCTGGTAACATTGGAAGATAAGGCAAGAAGATGAATAAACAAGGGTGAATAAAGTGTCTGATGGTGAAGAAGGAGTTGACTGACTGTTTGGGTTCTGTTAAAACAAAGATGGCAGACTGGGTCTGTTTTACAAAGAAGTTAATAGGAATTGAGAGCTTGTCACTTGTTAACTTCAAGGGAGAGAAAGTATGGTAAACAAAGAATAATCTGAGCAGAGTTCTTGGTGCAATATGGAAATGATCAACATTTCTTTTATTTATCATTTAACATTTGTTTACTGGGAAAGTCCACCTGGGACAGAGCCCATTTTCAGTGGAGGACTGGAGAGAACAGCTCCACAATTGCTTACAGAAATATTTACATGCAATACAGTTAAAATTATGCAGAAAAAATTGTACTTCCTTATTATAGTGGCCTCACTGTGATCTCTACAGTGAGGAAACATTCTATCTAACAGTAAAAGAAAGCTGCCAATCAAAGGAATATTGAAAAATACAGTTATCTAACAATAACCACTTTCTATTGATTTATTTCTTTGTGTTATATATTTTTATTTTATTGACTAGATTAACCCTGCTGGGCCAGAACTATTCTTAGATGGGCCAGTGGGATAGTCTAATAATTTGTACATTAAGTATCTAAATGACCATATTACGCTATGTATTTATATACACTAATAGCGCACAACAGACTGCAAGTACTACATACTCAGTGAACACATATATTGTGAAGAAGTTATATCAGTTTACAAATTACAGTTAGTATACACAGTCAGACATAGAGACGATTGTCTAGGTACATCATTCAATGGTCATCAATTAGCTAATTTTACCTCCTTATTATAGCGCCCTTGCTGAAACTGCTACGGCAAAGTTGCTGTAATCATGCTGATCACTACTTATGTTTTTATATCAGCCAGGCCGCTATAATAAGGAAGTACCAAAAAAATTTGCTCTGGCTACATGTAGAGAAATACAATCTACATATGCATGACATTTGGTACAGAAGAGTAAGAAACAGCAGATTAAAATTAATACAGTAACATATATAGTTTCAGACATAAGTTGATGTGTTCATAGATTACATATAGAAACCAGTATAGTATATTGTTTGATAGTGGAGTTATTAAGTGATGGTACAATACACAGATGGAAAAGGACAGGATGTAGGAATAAATTCAGGTAGGGGAATGGTCAGTAGGAGGAGTTAGAGTAGATAGTGAAGCAGGGTAATGAGAGTTAGGAGAGGAGTTGAGAAGTAAAGGTATGTGAGTTAGTTTAGGAAAAAAAGGGGGATGAGTGGGTGTAGGAAAGTATAAGATGGAGAGAGTGTGAGAAGGAATATTATGGTATTAAGTGGGGTAACTGGGTATTGGTAAATTGAGTCTACAAGTAGGATTTAGTCAGGAGTAGTGCAAGGACAAAGCTATTTATTTTTGAAGAAGTTCCTGAGTAGGTTTTAAACTGAGATGTGTTGTCAGAGGATATGAAACCTTGACAACTGGATGATAAATCAGAAATTTACTCTCAGTCTGGCACCCATGTCTCTTATGGAAAGAGGATGTCAATGAAAAGTATTATCCTAACACCTCTCCCCTACAAATCCTTATTTATTTCCTTACTAGCATACCCCCCATACCATAGAAACCCGTGATACTCAGGACCGAAATAGTTTGAGATGTGTGGCTAGGCTGATAAGGGCTCAAATGGCCATTAGCCTAGTAACAACTTATGACCCCAAGAAAAATCTGTCATCAGGGTACTGTTGTCCGCAGCCATAGCAGCATATTGATTCTGAGTCTGTAAAGTGATTGGGGATGCCAATTTACTGTATTGATTACCAGACTGGTCAAACAAAACCAGCAAAGATTTTCCTGTGCCCCCCCCCCCAACTTTCTTGCTTAAAGAGGACTTTGACAGAGAAGACTGGGGGCATTCTATCCATTTTGTTTTTGTTTTCCACCATAGTGTACCTCACTGTATGAGGACTTAAGCAGTGACATTTATTTATTTATTTATTTATTTATTTATGTTTATTTATTTTACATTTGTTTATTGGGATGGTCTGACTGGGACAGTCCCCATTTTCAGTGGAGGACCAGGGAGAAAAGCTCCAGTCTAAACTTACATACAAATTATCACAACAAATAATAGAAACTATAAACAAATTTGACAAAAAAAGAGTGTTAACACATTTATAGGATAAAAATGCAAAAACAAAAATATACATATATCATAATAGTATCAAATAGAACAAGACATTAAACACTTGAATATAGATAAATATGTGGTTAAACATAGACAAATATATGGTTGGATTTATATATGTGGAACATAACATTACTTAGGAAATTAAGCAGGGAGAAACACTTAGGCAAAGTAGTGCATACTCAGTAATACTTCCATGGTCAGATGTCCCATCTATCTTGGTCCTCTGACCTAAAGACAGACTATCCAGTAAAGCTAGAAGACTGGTGATATTAACAGTCTTAAAGAAGACTTCCCCCAATTCATTAGGGAGGTTTATGAGAAGTTGTACAGAACAGCTGAGAGAGATGAGTTTGAAATCATTGGATTGGATCTCGTGTGATTGTTCATAGGTTCATAGGTTCATAGGATGATACTAGGCTATTGGCCCGGAACCCCTTAAGCCTAGCCAAGAATTTTACCCATGTTTCTACAAGGTCAGCACCTGTTTCTCCTGCCCAGCAGGGACACAGATGGGATCCTAGAGGTGTATTTTCTGTTTCCAATCTAGTTGTCCAGGTTCCACTTAAAGAGGGCTAGTGAGGTACTCTGCTTGACATGGAGAGGGAGTCTGTTCCACAGATGGGGGAGTCTTTGATACACAAATCTATCCTGCCAACAAGTTCTATTAATGTCACAGACCAGGTTGAGCCCTTGTGTGTGGGTTGTACAAGTGGAGTTTGACTTATGGATATGCAGCAACTCCATCATGGCTGGGTCTGAGGTGGCCTTGTGTGGGTGACATAGGTCAGCTCAGAGCAGTCTGTATGAGATTGGATAGAGGCACAGGGCTTTTAGTCTATCTGTATAAGATAGGTGTTTGAGACCCTGTATTTTCCTGATCAGGAACCTCTGTGGTCTCTCCAGCTGCTGCATTTGCTTGCCAAGGTACATGCCAAAGGGGCATTGTACTCGATAATGGGTCTGATAAGGGAGGAGTACAGAGATGTTATGACCTCCTTGTTCCTGGATGAAATACCCTTACTTAGGAGGTGGGCCATGTAGAAAGTCTTCTGTACAACAGAGGCAACGTGGTGGTCAAAAGTCAGGTTGTTATCAGCCTGTGTGCCCAAGTCCCTCAGGACTGATTGCATGCTTAGTATATTGTCATTAATGTGATAATTAGTGTGGACGCCATTTTCCCCAAAGGGGATAATGATGCATTTTTGGCATTCAGTTTGAGGCCATGCTTCTGGCACCAGTCATTAGTTTGGGTAAGAGCCTCTTGGAGGATATTCACATCACTAGGGGAATTTAAGTCAGTGCACAGTTTGCAGTCATCTGCAAATTTTGTCAGCCACAGACCACTGGTTTTGGCTTGCACCTCAGAAAAGAATATCCCAAACAATAGAGTCCCCAGAACTGATCCTTGGGGTATGCCTCTTGTTATGGGTCTACTACTAGAGGTGGCTTCCCCTATTTTGACTGAGTAGGTTCTATCAGTGAGCCAGTTAGCTGCCCATCTGGTAACATACAGGTTGATCCCTAGCTGGGAGAGTTTATCTATTATGCCTGAGTGGGGAATAGTGTCGAAGCTTTGGCTAGGTCAAGGTAGGCAGTGTGCACCGTCTTACCCTCATTCATGGCTTTGGTGACTGTTTTGAAGAAGTCAACCAAGTTTAACAGGCATGATCTCCCTTTGACAAAACCAAACTATGTGGGATCAAGAATTTGGAGGTTGCCAGTGTCCTTGTTTATAATCATTATCAGCTCCCTTTTTCCCATTTTTTCTACATGGGGTCAGGTTATCTTGTTAAATGTCACCATCTCTCTCGATTCAGTGCCACACTCCTGCCTTCTTCAACTTTCCAGAGAAGTAAATAGTGTGGGAAGAAATAGCCAGGGAATTGTTATGGTTGTATAGGCCCTAGGGCAGATAGCCTAGTAGCAACCTATGAACCTATGAACATTCATGCCTCACTGTCGCAGATCTTCTTTCACACAATCCATTCACCTCTTTGCTGTATGTCCTCGCTTTGTCTTACCTTCTTCCTGTCAGTCACAAATCTTCCTCACCAGATTGTCTTCTGCTTTTCTGTAAGTGTCTAAACAACTGTAGTCTGTTCTCTTTGATCTTTTCTGCATTGAAGGTACTTTGGCTTCTGCTCTTATACCCTCATTTCTTCGTCTGTACCACAGTGTGCATCCTACCACCCTTCTCAGGCACTTCATTTCCATTACTTCTAGCTTCTTCCAGCTGTTCTGCCTTTACTGCCCAGGTTTCTGTACCATACTGTAGTACTGGTCACACCGCTGTCATGTACACCTTACTTTTCACCTTCTTTGGTATTCTTCTGTCATAGACTACACCCGACACTCTATGCCATTTGGCTCCAGCCCCTATGATTCTAGCTTTGACCTCTTCAGTCAGACTTCCCTTCTCCTCAACCACCCCTCCCAGATACTTGAAGCTGTTTACCTGTTCCACTATCTTCCCTTCTATCTCTATTCTCAGCCTCTTCTGATTTCCCCAATTTGCTGCCATTACCACTGTCTTATCTGTGCCTAGTTTCATCCCAAGTGCCTTCAGTTTTGCGTTCCATTCTCCTACACTTTGCTGAAGTACTAGCTCAGAGTCTGTCTGTAATACGACATCGTCTGCATACAGCAACTTTGTTGATCTGTTCCCTTTGACCAGTTTGCTAATGTAGTCCATCACCAGTATGAAAGCAGTGGGCTCAGAGCTGAACCCTGGTGTACATCCACTCCCAGTGGGAACCCCTCTGTGAGGCCAAACACTGTTCATAATTGAGTCATTGGGTCCTTGTAAATAGCCTGCACTAATTCTACCAATGTTTCTGGGACATCAAACCACCACAGTACTGCCCAGATCAGCTTTCTTGGGACCTTGTCGTATGATTTCTCCAAGTCTAGGAATGCCCAGTTGGACTCTCTCCTCATCTCTAGCTTCTTCTTAAGTATCTGTCTCACTGCAAACATCAGGTCAGTTGTGCTGCATCCATGATAATGCATTCCATGGCATTGCAGATCAGGCTAGTTAGGCTGATGGGCCTATAATTGCCTGGGTCAGTGGACACTGCACCTTTGTGTAAAGGGATGATAGTGGCAGTTCTCCATTCAGCTGGGATGAAGCCGGTGCTCAGGCTGTGTTTGAATAGGGTGCCTAATGGTGCCGAGAGCTCATGCCTGAGTTTATGTAGGATGCAGCCAGAGATGTTGTCAGGTCCCATGGAGACTGTATTTTTTGCCATTGATGAGTGGAGGGGGGCAGGTGCTGGGGATATCCTGGTTTACTGATGGGGGACGGGGGATGAAGTTTTCACTGAATCTCTCTGCCAGCAAGTTGGCTATATCTACGGTGTTTGTGTGTGTGGTGTTCCTGAACAGAAGTGCAGACCAGATTTGGGTGTTACCTTTGAGATTGCAGACATATGTGAAGAAGGCCTTGTGATTGTCCTTAGTGGATGTGGCCAATTTGTACTCAAAGTTAGCCTTACAGGATTTCACCAGTGACCTTATTTGCTTGTTCAGCCAAAGGAGAGGTTGGTTCCAACTTGGTACCTGATCCTTCTTTTTCCTGGACAGCAATTTTTTCCTTTTATTATATAGTTTGTTTATTGCTGCTGTCCACCAGACAGGCTTACTGTTCCTTGAAGAAGATGATTTGGTCCTGTCAGGTATTGCTGACTCCATGCAGCTATGTAGGTGCTCATATAGTTTTTTGGTGTAGGCTTAGACATTAGTGCTAATTCCAACTGACATGATGGTGACTGTGAAGCCACTTCTACCTGCTCTCAGGAGATTGTAGTCAGCTTTGGAAAAGCTTTTTGATTGATCCTGACAAGTGTGTGTGGGGGGGGGGTTGTGACTTTGAAAGTGATTGCTTTATGGTCGGATCTTACCAAGGGTGACAATGCAGGGGTACTGCAGTGCCTTCTCATGTTGGTTAGTACCAGGTTCAGGATATTTTCACCTTTTGTGGGGGTGTTGACCAGCTGATCCAATGCATTGGCACTGATGAAGTTGAGGTATCTCTGAGTGTTTGTTTTTGGGCTAGAATAGGTCTTCCACTGAATGGTTGGGTGGTGAATGTCACCCAAGATCAGGGTAGAAGGTTGAATCTTGATGGATTTAAGTGAGTCCAGATAGGTGTAGTGGGTGTCCTGAGTCATGGTTGGGGGTCTGTAGCTAGCTATGATTTTAACAGGTGTTTTATCAACGGTTAACTGCACTTACAGTGTCTCCTGTATATCATACTGTTTGACCAGCCTGGAAGTGTGTAAGTCTTTGATAAATATTAAAACTCAACCTCCTTTAGCTTTGTAGCCCTCTGTTTGGGGTCTGAAAGTATGGTAGGATGAGTAACCTGGTAAGGCTGGGATGCTTTCTGCAGCTTTGAACCAGGTTTCAGTGACTGAACAAATGTCAGCATCTCCAGGGTGAGGAATGCTTGGAATGAGTACAGTTTCATGCTAAGACTCCTCTAGCATTTAGCAGCATGACCTTCAAATTTCATTTAGAAGAATTTTTCATGTTGTTAATTTTGTTTTCATGACTTTGCCTAAAAAAGGCACTATGGGAGAGGCAAAAGCCTTGCCAGAAGCCTGAAGTCATGGGGAGACAGATGAAGCCCATCTCTGGCAAAGCATTGTGGTCAGTCAATCATGTCTCCCAGGCTGTCAGGTACTGGATCCCCTTGGAATGACACCAGAAACTAAGCCAGTTGTTAAAGTCAATCATTTTCTATTTGTATTGAGGCATACCTGTCTGGAACAAATATTAAGTGAGCTCAATCATGTCTCTCTTCATATAATACAGAGAAGTACATCTCAAGTCATTCACACCAAAGTGGAATGTAAAATGAGAGTATGAGATTTGAGTGCCAAAATGTTTGAAATTCATATTCTAACTGTGCCCCTAAGCAGTGAGACATTTCCCTGTGGTACATTTTGGTTGGGGGCACATGGCTGAAGTAACATTCAGCTGCAGAGAAATATGGCTGTTGTAAATTCCCTGTGGGCAAAGAGAAGCACACACTGCCATGCCCACAGCTTTAATAACAATGTGCATGGGGGCAGAAGAAGTAATGAATGCTGTTCTCAGTGTATGGTACATGCTTATGTAAGTACAGTATGTAGAAGTTTGCTACAGCATGGAAGAAATATTGCATGCTACTGTAACCACATTTATGCTCTAATATGCATTTTAGGTAATGTTGTCTAGACACTATGAAAGGGTCGTGGTCCACACACACTAATTATAAAGGCACTGTCCATTGTGCCCTGCATGTTTACTGCCACTGTCATGCCCACTGGCCAGTTTGCTGCTTACACCTCCCATAATGCCTTCTGTCTCATGTTGCCATAGGAACCATGGATGTTATTTTCCTCCTGTGCATTTGGTTATTGAAGTTGTGGGCATGGAACCACATTCTTCTCTTTGCCCATAAGGAATTCACAACAGTCATATTTCTCTGCAACTGAAAGTCACTTCAGTCACATGACCCGCAGCCAAATGTACCATAGGGAAATGCCTCACTGCTTAGGTGCCTGAATCTGTGCAGAGGATAGGTGAAGACAGCAGGAAGAAGCACAATTACTGCATCTGGCAGGATAGGTAAGGAGTCTTATAGCTAATGACTGGAAGTGTCTGATTACTTGAAGCGAAGAGATAATGGTGATCACCAATTTGTAGACACAACAGGCACGTACTGGCAAGTCAGGGAGATAAGAAAAATAGGAAAAAGGAGGAAGAAATGGGAAAGTATGGGCAGATATATTTGATAATCATATTAATAAAATTTATAAATAGATTATGTCAGTTTTTAGGGGATAGAGCTGTTGCTACAATTTATGTCTTATGGTTCCTTAAAGTAGATGCACTGTTACCAGAGTATATAAAAGAAAATGCATGGTAATATCACTTAAAGGAGGGTAGAGGCTGTGGGAAACAAAAGTATGAATTAATATTATAGTGTTGAAATGAAATGGATGTGATATGTTTATAAAAAGGAATCTTATGCTAAGCACTGTTATATAAAGTGTACTTCTATATTATTGTAAAAACAAAGTTTGACAACATAAAGAAAAAAATGTTTTGATGTTTTTGAATGATGATGGTATTATATGTATTGAAATGTTAAATAAACTATAAAATCTAAGGAAAACACACACACCCCGGGATTCAGCAAGGATTCAGCAAGCTCTGCACGGACTGCAGGAATAGTGTAAGAGCTGCTGCAGGCAATATGGCAGACGAGCAATCCAGGAACGAGCTCCCGGGAAGTGCATGAGGGCTCCTACACTATTCCTGCATGGACACCACTGCTATATGCTAATTACTCCATTTGCTGGTGAAAACCATACAAATGAGGTGAATTAGCGATCCAGGAAGCAGGCAGAGGTCTGTGCAGGAATAGTGTAACCTGCAGAAATGTATTCGGTTACTAACCGAATACATTTCTGCAAATTACAAAACGGAGGCATGACAGTTCCAAAGAAAGCAAGTATACAATGTAGTAGGCATGCCAATGGCCAAATATATGGCTATTGGCATGGGAAATAGTTGCAAAATTATAAAAAATAACTTTTATTTTTTTTGGCCGATTTCGGCCGTTTAAGCATCGGGCAGCGGTGCGCAAACAGAATAGGCCTGAAAATATGAAAAAAAGTTGGAAATAAGCTTTTAAACCCAAATCAGCATTTTGCCATGATAGTCAATGGCATGCATAAGACAACAATACCAGGGAATAGTGGTTGCTAAGGGTGACGGCTCAGTGTGAGTATGGTAACTATGAATTAGCATTCTGTTTTATGCAAATGAGGGGATTGATACTGAATCACAGAATTCCTCTCAGTGTTAGCTTACACCCAATGGTGTAGGTGCAGCAACACCATGGTATAAGTATAGCAGGTAAATGACCTCATAAGGGGGAGTGTCATGCATGCTGTAAGCTTATTGGAGCTCTGTGGCCCGTGTTTGCCCTTAGCTAAGCACAGCTAAGAAAGGGGGTGTGCCTGAGGCTGACTATCAGTGATTACATTGTCTAAACGGGTGTGTGCACAGTGTTTTAAACAAAAAAAAAAAAAACACAGGAAATAGCAACTCTGTTCACATCTGAGAACTGGGTATGTGCGGCACACCTCGGGGCTTAAACAGGAAGGTAATGGGAAGAGAAAACAGCAGTAGGAAGGCAATCAAGAAGAGCCAGCATAGCTGGCAGGTGAAATGTATCAGAATCAGCCAATTACACAGGCAGCAGCCCAGCTCAACACACTACTATAAACTATGCAAACACCTTTCACTCTGTTTTTTCCCACAAACTCTACACCACTGGTGTACACAGACGGGGAAATTTTACCTGACAAAACTAACAAAATGTTAGCGGCTGCTGTTGTTCTCCTACATCAATATGTGTAAGAGACTGAGGGTGGTGAGGATGTGAATGTTGATGACCAATCCACAGTGAGGAGGAGGAAAAGAGTGTACAGACCCAGGGTAACTTACCAGTGAATGAATAAATAACTCCCAAACGCTAAAGGTGGTCTGTCACAAAAACAGTCAATTGTGGCAGAAAAAAGAAAATCCACCCAAGGATGGCCAATCAACGAAATCCACAAGTGTTCCAATTAAAATGTAGTCCTTTAATACGAATAAAACTTTGACTTGAAAATAAAATGAAAAATAAAATCATACGATCTGAGGAAGACAACAGTCGAAAGCACTTATCGGATATCTTCAAGGGACAGTTTTGAGCTTTTTTATTTTTCATTTTATTTTCAAGTCAAAGTTTTATTCGTATTAAAGGACTACATTTTAATTGGAACACTTGTGGATTTCGTTGATTGCCATCCTTGGGTGGATTTTCTGTATTTTTTCTGCCAAGGGTAACTTACCAGGGGGCTACATGAGCGGGAGATAGTGGAGTGCTATAGAGTGGACAGGGAAATTCTCCAGCAAATTGTTGAGCTGTGCCGGCCATGCCTCACACACAGAACCAATAGAGAAGAACCCATTCCAGTAGATACCAAGGTATGTGTAGGCTTAAGAATAGTAGCCACAGGTACCTTCCAAAGGCAAACTGAGGATATCATGGGGATCTCACAGGCATCAGCATCCAGGATACTCCACCAGTTCCTGGATGCCATGTCAGCACATGCCGGTGAGCACATATATTTCCTCAACACCTGTGAGACATTGACCAGCAATATGCATCTCTTCCACCAAATAGCAGAATACCCTGAGGTAGTGGGTGCTATAGACTGCATGCACATACACATCAAAGCACCACCCAGCGAGCGGGGTAGGGTCTACATAAACCACAAGGGCTTCCCCTTTATCAACTGTCAGGTCATGTGTGATGCCTGGGGCATTATCTTGAATGTGTGTGCTGGCAGCCCTGGAAGCTATCACGACTCCCACATCTGGCATATGACACAGCTGTACCAGACATTTGCCAGTGGGGACATCCCATATGGCCACCTAGTGGGGGATGCTGGTTACACACTGGAGCCGTGGCTGATGACACCCATCAGAAATGCACATACACCCGAACAAGAACTCCAAAATAAGGCACACGCACAAACCAGAATCATAATAGAGTGTGTGTTTGGAATTCTCAAGTCATGGTTCCACTGCCTGGACATATCCGGTGGAGCCTTGCTGTTCTCTCCAGCTACATGTACACAAATGTTCATTGTATGTGCCATACTACACAATATGATTATGTGGAAACAGCTGCAGCATGAACAGCACAGGGAAAGGCCACACAGCCCCCCCTCCCGCCATTGCCAAGGCCATCACAGGCACAGAGGAACAACCTGAGCCTGCCCATGTTGGCAGAAGGAGGCGTGCCCAGTATTCCCAGGCTTTAGCAAAGAGGCAACGCATAGCACATACACTGACATGGTAGGGACCCAGGGAATGACACATCTCTCTGACTTGCACATACAGTAAAAGGGATGCCAAACATGATACTACCTGTGCTTTACCATGTATAGGGAATGTACTATGTGCATCTGACATAGTCAGCCCTCCAGCACCATCCTCAATACTGGTACAGCCACATGGTAAGTCACTCTTCCTATCAATTGCTGAATGGAGTAGTATGTTCTGCTAGTTGTATCTATGGTATGGATGTGAGCATGTAAGGGAATCGGGTGTTTGAATGGGATGGCAGCAGATAGTGGACACCTATATGGGCAGCATGAAATCCATGACAAATACTGGTGTCAACAAAGTAGGCAGTACTAGACAAGGTGTCAAATCCCACTGCAAGACATGTATTGGCCCAAATGTGTGTCCATAGGACAAAGACATGCATGTCACTGAGACTCACATAGCCAACACCAGCCTCAGCCAGTGTAGATGACCACAAATAAAGGCTTTGCTAAGGCCTCCAATTGATGGCAATGGTGAGCAGCCCCCTGCAGACCTACACAGACAGACTACAACAGGTCAGGTAGTTGTATGTTAGTTCTGAAGGGTAAGAAGTCTGAAACTGAAATGTAGGTCAATAAAACCTAAGATCTGTACTCTACTGATATGCCTCTAGTCTGCATGATAGGTCAGAATACAAAAAAAATGGAAGCCAACAGAGTACCTGAAATACCAGTACAGTCATAGGAAATGTTTACAATTGTCAGGTTTGCCCCCCCCCCCCCACAATCCTATGTAGAAATACAGTAACATGTACGTGTGGGTTTAATAACAGTGGAGCACAGATTACCACAGCTGGCCCAATTTACAGGATAGATTGTTGCATGCGTACAATATGCAGGGGTCCATGTGTTAGGTTGTTGTGTGCTCAATATTGTCTGGAAGTGGTCAGTATGTAGGCATGGAGTGTTGTGTCTAGGTGGCCTATGGCCAGTACTGTTGATGACAGGGCCATGTTCCAACAACTGCAGTGCCAACCACAATGCATCTCAGCAATACCCATGTCAGCAGTCGTCCATACTCACTGTCTCGATGTCAATATCTGTCACTGTCTGAAAGATGGTCATGCCATGAATGTGGGCCCAGACATACACACAGTACACAGGTGGAAGTACCCTAGACGGGTTCATAGTTCGTAGTTTAGTACTAAGCTAACTGCCCTTGTGAGCCATTTTTAAGCCTAGCCAATTATCCCTTGTGAGACTCAAACCCTGCACCTTGTCTTTGTAAGGCAAACATCTTAACCATCAAGCCAGCCTCCCAACTCTACATAAAATGTAACTGTCAACTGCACACACCTTTGGAATGGTACATACAGGTTAGCAGCACATTAGTTGTCTGTGCAGTATGGAATACTGATGCAGTCTGGCCAATCAGTGGCAGACCACAAAAGGCACAGTTATGAAGCAATGAGAGACTGCCTATGTCCCAGCACAAGGCAGCTTAAGGGGAATGTCCCAGGTATATCAGTGAGTCAGCTGCAAGAAGCTTCCATTTCACAAATGCACTCAGCTCATCAGACCATCAGCCACAGGTTTAGCACAGGTCATATCCCTGCTGTTGGGGATAAGTACAGTATGACCCCCCCCCCACTTCTGTATGGGAATACCCACAGAATGCAGTGTGCTGAAGAGGTGTCCCATGCAGGTGTGTCCCTAGCTGTAAGTACCACCCTGCCAGCATCCAGACCAATGGATTAATATGGACAGGGACTTTTGCCATTAACACCTCACCCACTTACCCTGTCACCCCATGGGAATCCAGTGGCTCGCAGCCTGGGAATGTAGGAGTGACAGAATGCACTGGCCTGCATCACTACCAAATGCCCTACAGTCCTCTGTCAAAGATCTGTGCCTCACCTGTACTGCCAATGTATGTTATCTCATGGGGTCCCAACTAACAACATAACACAGTCAAAAGAACACACATGCAAGGCCATGTTGACAAATCACAGTAGCATGCCCACCAAGTCCTACTGCATGAAGTGTGGACCATCCCCTAAATACCACTGGGATGACTGCACAACTATAGGGATACTTCTCAGATATCGCTCACATAATGTTAGGAAGAGGATAGAATAACAGAGTGGGGGGTATAGAAGCATGGACGTCATGGAGTGTGTGAAGTCTGAAACTCTGATGTGTGCCCATACTACCCTTGCCTGCAAACCCAGTAATGGGTGGCTACGAACCTGCTTGTAAACCACAATGTGAAGGGGAACTGACCAGATATATGAGCCCTGCCTCTGGGTAGCCTGGGTGAATCTGTACAGATGAGAGGTATGGCCACAGCAGAATTCTGCCATTCTGTTATGTCAATATATGTACAAGCAGGGGATCCTCAGCCACCACAGTACCAATATGCTGGACCATTTACACAGACCCATCAGCAAGTGTCTGCAGCTACCCCTCCAGAATGGCATGAGTGTGCAAGAATATGTAGGCTGCAGACCACAAAACTGGACACAGGTTCATTCATCTTGTATTTCCCAGGAAATAAGTGTGAGCAAATGAGTATATCTGTCAGTAGCTGATGACATAATACATCACAGTGTAAAACAGTACATATGTCTGAATATCTCTGCTAACACCAACCATGTAACACAAGCAGCACAGACACAGTAGTTACAGTATCCCACTATCTGTCACCCATTGTGACCCCATATTGTCAATCTATCTACAGCTATCCTGCAGAAACAGGTTGCTAGCTGTAGGTATAGAACACCAAATCCTGGACTGGAGCACTACATACCTGGAATGGATTCACACACTCACTACAGAAGGTCATACTGGGCATGCTCCTACACTTAGAGAAATGAAGCCCATGTCTGACAACACAGTGGACTATACATATCTGTCAGTCGCAGATGTCTGTGCACACACGCCACATTGTACACCATTCATGCTTTGCATACACATTGGATAGGAATACTCACACATATCCAAGGCCAACACACTAAAATATGTCAAACATACATACACAGAAATGTGGGGAAGAGAGAAACATACAGTGACAGAGAGATTTCCGTCATGAGGCCTGTCCCACCCACCACACATCCAATTGGCCAATATCACATGATGTGCTGATGTCAATCACTGTAGACATTGCTTTTGGTAGCCCTCAGCACTATAGTGTCTGTGGTGCTTGTGATAACTGTGTAACACGATAGTACAAATCAGTATTCATCTAGCATTTGTATACCCAGTCCTGTCAAATGTAACGTTGTGTGTGACTGAGTGTGTGTGTGTGTGTGTGTGTGTGTGTGTTTCCGGAGGAATGGTTTATGGCCCATTCACACACACTGCACTTCCCATTGCCCATGTTAGCACTCCTGCTGATGTCAGTTACCTTGAAATAAGCCTCTGGCCATGTTACAGCCCTATAAGCTGCGTGGCGCTTGTGATACGTGTGTAATACTGTACTGTAGAAAACTAGTTAGGTAGGAGTTTTAATCCTGATCCTGCCAACTGTGATAATGTGTGTGTTTCTCTGAGAGTGTGTGTGTGTGTCTTTGTTGATACCTGATTTTGTGGACATTCATAGGTTCATTGGTTCATAGGTTGGTACTAGGCTATCGGCTCTAGGGCTTATACAAGCCTAGCCATAACAATTCCCTTGATATTTCTTCCCACAATATTTTCTTCCCTGGACCCCTGTCTAGCAGGGCTACTGACATGATCCCCGGGGTGAATTTCCTATCTCCCATCCAATAATCAAGGTTCCTTCTGAAGAGGACCAAGGAGTCGGTCTGCTTGACATGTATGGGCAGTCTCTTCCAGAGTATGGGGAGTCTCTGGGTCAGGAACCTATCCCTCCAGCATGTTTTATAGGTTCACATTCACACTTACTACACTTCCCTTACCCCTCCTTTAGCACTGTTGCTGATGTCACACACCTTCAAAGATACCTTTGGACAGCTTTACAACATGTAAGCTCTGTGCCATGTGCAATAACTGCGTAACACTGTAATAGCAATACATAGTCAGGTAGGGGATTGAAACTCAGTACTGGTAAGTGTGTGTGTGTGTGTGTGTGTCATCAGTATCCTGTGTGGGTGTTGGGGTGATTGTATAATGACAGGATCCATTGCAGTGTGGGTTTTGCTACATCATTATATTGAGGAACTATATGTTCCAATGTCCACATTATGAGGCCAACAGTTTTCAAACACTGTAGAGGTTGTTGTTGACAATTCCCAGCCACAAATGTGTACAGCTGTGTGCAATTACTAATTGACAGCATGGATTAGTAAACAATATAGGCAACCATTATAATACCCAGATACCACTCTCCACCCACAAATCATACACAAACACGCTTGGCTCTTACTCCCTTCCTCTCTTACTTTGTCTCTGTCTCTCTCTCTCTCTCTCTCGCTCTCTGGTGGATGTGGAAAAGTACATATGTTTTGCATAGGCAGCATCTTGAGTTTTATAAGTAATGCTCATGATCAGCTGATGGCCTGTGCACGAACTGCAGTCCCCCACTTGCTAATTGAATGCGGAACAGTTATGGTATCATTCCTACAGCCAATTGCATGGAAACACACTCATATAACTAAGCACTTCATGTGGGTGTTGGCCCTTTTCCTTCACTGTAAGCAGGACTTCATGTGGGTGTCTGACAAACAGCACCACAGAGGGTAGTTGGAAATACCTCTTACAATATATACTGTGGAGACAGGTCAACAAAAAGGAGGGGAATGTTCCAGACATGGGGACAGTATGTAAGTATTGCTCTTCTACATTTGAAGTAATGTTGGTTTAACAGGGTTTGTGTGGATATGGCTGTTCTACATGATTTGACATCTGGCATGACAGTGTTATGTGGTTGAGGAAATTCTCACTTGTAGGGCTATGTGTAGACTGGCCAGAGTTTGGAGTCTTAGATGTGGTGCATTACTCACACATTTCCTATCTTTAGAAATGCAGTAGCATACTCTGAATGCAGTCAGTACATGGTGACATCCATGTAAGTTACTGACTTCATATCCCTCAAAAGAGATATGTCACAACAAACCCTGTTACACCAGGAATTTTCTCAGTTTATCACAACAATATTTCAATATTGGCCCTGTGTTTGTGCCACTGTCCCCCAAGTCTGTCACCCTTTGTCCATATGTCATGCAGTAAGAGGTGCATATGTACAGTATATCATTATTTACTGACATCATACCTGATAACAAGCCAGTGAGATATCAGACTGCTAGACATGTTATGTATAGTAGACCTTATATTTGAGGACAAAACCTGGATATTCTGTTGTAGTCTGTACAGTAGTGAGGTCTGTGCACTTAAGGTGATTGTTGACAGAGTGTCAGTATTGTGTAGCAGTGTATTGTGAACATGTTACTTGGCCTGTGTACAGACTGTGGTAGATGTCAGTGTTCTTGGTCCTGTTCTATCTGACATTGCATGCTCCTCCAGTTTCTGGTACCCAATCAGTGTATATGTTTGTAGGGCCAGATTGAGACATGTCAAATACCACAGTCAGTCATCAGAACACACTGTGTATTGGGCCAGTATATGTAGGGTTAGTGTGTGAGTGGAAATATGAGGATGGTTTTGTTCACACAGTCCATATACTGTACTATTAATTAGGCTTACCATAATGTGGCTGTGACTGTGTTGAGATAGGTTCTGAGTATGCACTTTCACACTGGTGTCTGTTACTCCATTCTGTAACATGCCTGTAGTGCCTGCTATATTTTCAAGTACATGTGTATTCTCCCATAGGAAACTTGAGTCAGTGTTGTGGCAGTCTGCCTGTAGTTTGTACAGTGCTTTGTGACATGCCTAGCAGCTCAGTGTATTTACCTAGTGTGATGTTATGTCCAGATATTTGTCAGATGTAATGTTGCCTGGCCACCATATGTGTTGTGTATTTCTGAAAAAGCAGTAGGATGCACAAAGATGTATGTCACTAACTAATGGGAAGTATGTGGGCTTGGGACCTCTGCTCCTACAGTTAATATGTGTTAAGACAGACAGGAGTGTGTGAATGCATCAACTGTGTGAGCTTATCTATTCCGGTATTTGTGTGATATCCCCATTTTCATGGCTGTAAACATCCCCTTTGTCAGGCTTGGTCCACACATCTTGCACTAAGGAGTTCTGTGTATTCCTCTGGACTGATCAGATTGTGTCAGACTGTCCACATTTATTGGTCATATTTCTGCTGTATTCCACGGGATCACTACTATGATTTGTGTGATACTTCACTATGATGATCTTATAATGTCTGTTAGTAACTGATGCCATACATGTTATTATCAGAATTGACTTCCTACACATGTCTGTTGACACAACCCCTGTTACTGTAGCAACATTCAAAATTTATACCTGCAATACTTACATTACATTCCCTTGCACTAAGAGGTGGCATATTATGGGTATATGTTATATAATATATATATATCTATATATATATATCTATATATATCTATATATATATATATATATATATATATATATATATATCTATATAAATATATATACTACAAATAATCATTTAAGTCTTCTCTTCTTGAGAATAGGGAGAGACAGTTTCATTTTAGCCCTCCCCACGATGAGCTCCCAATCTAAGAATCCAATGTACTTCCATTCTCTCAGTCTCAGTGCTGATGTCTCCTTGTGTTAAGTTGTCATGGACAACCTGTAAAATCTGAAATAAAAATGTATGTTCCTTTCCCATATTTAAAGTGTGTTTCGGCTGTAGCACTATAATCATCCTTTCTATTAGTGCAATAAATATGGTCTCTGATCCTCTCTAAGGATCTATTGGTCTTACCAACGTAATATTTAAAACAAGTTTGACAGTGTGCTACATAAACTATGTTTCTAGTATGGCAATTACCCGTATCTCTCAATGTGCATAAATAACCCATATCCGGGTGTTTAAAGTAACGTGAAGAATCAATATACATGCATTGAGCACAAGTGCCACATTTCTTAGTACCCATATTGGTAATATCAACAGTATTATGTGTGTATTGTTTATTGCAAAGTCGTTGTTTAAGGGAAAAATACAACTAGATAAACTCAAACCGCAGGTTTTTCCAGCGGTACCACTCCCGATAAGAATGGGGAGGAAGAAATCGGTAGATCTAGAAGTCCAGAAAGGACAAAAAAGGAAAGAGGGTCCAGATCAGATGCAGGTACGTACTATAAAAAAGATGTGGCAACAGGGAATTTAATTTGGAACATATCTCAATATGTTTTGACTGACGATGAACTCAAAGTACTTAATAAGGGGTTGACATTTATCCCCACAACTAATATTGATTATGGTGAAGCTGATTTGGCAATTAGAATGTTTTTCGGAACTTGTCTTTGAAATTAATGTTAGGCAACCAGAATGTGACTGTTAATGAACAGTACAAGAGGAAAAGTTTATTTACCCCACAAATGCCTTCACATTTGGATGTCTTCTTAAAAGCATTTGAGAACAGTCTATATGATGACTTATATGATAGATCGAACAAAGACTTTAATCTAACTAAGAATGAGAGGGCAGCTTTGACTAGTTTGCAACGGAATGAGGCCATTACGATATGACCAGCAGATAAGGGTGGCCCTGTTGTTATACTGGACACTAACTATTATGTGCTTACTATGTCTGATATGTTACAAACCTATGAGTATGAATTGATTGACCTAAATGTGATAACAGATATACAAAATCAAGTTTTTTCTAATTTAAATGAATGTTTTAACATGGGCATTATTACTAAAGAGTTGCTACATTATTTTTTGGTTAAGTCTCCCTCTTTACCGAGGATACATGGCCTACCAAAGATCCACAAGGACCCCCTGCAGCCTAAATTTAGACCGATTGTGGCTGGAGCGGGATGGGTTACAGAACCCATCTCTATCTACTTAGACCATGAGTTGAAAAACATCCTATCCTGTTATAAATATGTGCTCAGGGATACTGAGCACTTTTTGAAAGATTTGTATGCTTTTACAACACAACTTGATAACTCTGATGATTTGATACTGCTAACAATGGATGTTAAGTCCTTGTTTACCAGTATTCCTAATGACAGGGGGATTTCAATGGTCAAGGGATTACTTCTAGAGAACAATAACAACTATATCAAAGTGGATCTACTGTGTTTTCTTTTTGAATTGGTACTAGAAAACAATGTATTCACATTTATGGATAAAATATATAGGCAGAGGAATGGAGTCGCCATGGGCACCAGTTGTGCAAATACTTATGCCAACTTGGTCATGGTGGCTTGGGAACAGGAATATCTCTGTAATCATCTGCAGATATTATTCTACAGACGATTTGTGGATGATCTTCTTATTGTATGGAAGGATAACAATGATGAATTACAACAGTTTTTAACATACATCAACTCTACATCTACTTTCTTAAAGTTTACTCATGAAATATCTTTTTCATCCATAAATTTTCTGGATGTTACTATCTCTTTGAATGATGGTAAATGGCAAACAAAGATTTATAGGAAGCCCTGCTATAAACCATCATTCCTACATAGAGACAGTATGCATAATGATAATCTTTTTAGAAATATTGTAAAGGGACAGGCAATGCGACTTTCCAGATTATGTTGTGATGAACAGACGCTACTAGGTGAGATCGAAACCCTTAAACATGATTTTATGCAAAGAGGCTACTGTAAAGAGGAACTTGACTATTCATGTTCCCAAGCCTTAGCCCTACGGTCAACCCATGCGAAACCATATTTCTCACACAGAGGTAGTGGTGAAGACCACAGAAAGGAAGATGCATATCATCATAACAATATAAATATCATCCTTCCATACTCTATGAACGTGCATACAGTTGAGGAAGCAGTGTCACACAATTGGCACATATTATTGGTTGACCAACAAACTAAAGATTTATTGGGCTGTCACCCTAGATTTGTATACAGTAATAAACAGTCCCTTAAACAACGACTTTGCAATAAACAATACACACATAATACTGTTGATATTACCAATATGGGTACTAAGAAATGTGGCACTTGTGCTCAATGCATGTATATTGATTCTTCACGTTTCTTTAAACACCCAGATACAGGTAATTTATGGACATTGAGAGATACGGGTAATTGCCATACTAGAAACATAGTTTATGTAGCACACTGTCAAACTTGTTTTAAATATTACATTGGTAAGACCAATAGATCCCTTAGAGAGAGGATCAGAGACCATATTTATTGCACTAATAGAAAGGATGATTATAGTGCTATAGCAAAACACACTTTAAATATGGGAAAGGAACATACATTTTTATTTCAGATTTTACAGGTTGTCCATGACAACTTAACACAAGGAGACATCAGCACTGAGACTGAGAGAATGGAAGTACATTGGATTCTTAGATTGGGAGCTCATCGAGGGAGAGGCTTAAATGAAACTGTCTCTCTCCAACCTATTCTCAAGAGAAGACTTAAATGATTATTTGTAGTATAACTCATGTATTTGAAACTGTATGTATGAAATAATTTTTAACTCTTTTCAACTTTTAACTTTAAAAGCATTTAATAGTGTTTTATAGCTTTATATATTGACTGGTTAGTATTTGGTAAGCAACTTCTTAATTAATTCAGTACTTAATTGTTTAATTGTTTGACTGACTATGAACTAAGTGAGAAGGTATTTAAACATACTGACTTTCTGTTCTTGATGTCTGATGAAGCGGAACACTGAATCCGTGAAAGCTTACATTCATTAAATACTTGTGTTTTATTAGTTCGCTGTTGGATTATTTGTTTCTTATTGAATGATAGCTGAAGAATTGAAGAATTTGCTCACAGTTTGCTGCATCACATTGGGGAAGTTTTCTAATTTATACAAGTTTTTATCATTTGTTTTTTTCCGTTTTTTGTTATTTATATATATATATATATATATATATATATATATATATATATATACATCCTTGTTATGTGTAAACATGAGTGTTGTATATACCTTCCCAGATGTATCCCACCATATTTATCTGATATGCGTATATTTAGATATAAAAACATGACTGATTCAACACAATTTTCACTTACAACTACTAAACAATTGTAGTAGTCAAAGCAGTTGTTCACTTCTATTCAGTATGCATACTGAAGGATATATTTGAAAAAATAACCAACATCTTCACAGCTCTGATGGCTTAGAGGTTAACTGCTGTGACTATAGTGCACAAGGTCCTGGGTTCAAGAACTGCAAGGGCTGTTTATTTTGTTACAGGCAGAACAAAGACTGTTGGATACAGAGTGGTTAAGGCAGTTTTGAGCAGCTTTAAGCGGGTTTGTGTGGGTTTGCGCAATGGGAAGTGCTGCTAATGTACTGTTAAACAAATAAGCGCTTACACCGTGTAGGCTTCTCTTACCAGTGCGAAAATGTGCTTAGCATTTACATTTAAGCAATGCTTACACCTGCTAAGCATAGCTCAGCCCTGGTAACCAGTGATCACATTCCAGTCTCATAAAATAGCAGGATAATGACATATTTAATAAGTGTATTTAATTCCATGTACATAACATGCTTCTATGTGCTGTCATTACAGTAGCAAGGGGTGTGTGTATACTGTATGGGACAGCTGAGCATACATGGCTAGTACAACAATCTTTTCTCTTTGTATGCATTTCACACATGGGTATTATCCCAGGTTATATGCAGTCACACTTGCATGTATTGTATCACTACTTTACTACTTTTAACAGTGCTTTTCCAAGTAAGAGTAGATTGCAGATTGTAGTACTGGAACTATACACCCCTGCATGCAAAACTGGACTCTGAGTACTGGCTATCGTGTTTTAGTGTGTGAGCTGTATGTTATTAAGTATCTGCTACTGGATATTGATCTGATATGTGGATATTAACTGTAGACTACTATGTGTTTAGGACATGTCATTGAGGGCTGCTGTCATGTAGTAATGGCATACCTATCAGTGTCAGATGTCTATCTGTCAAAACATTCATCCTAATGCATAACCTGTTGGCTAGCTGATTTCTGCCTGCCCTCTGTACAGATGTGCAGATGTCAGGATTCCATCTTGGCTGCTTACAGGCAATCTATGAATCACTGACACTGACATGTCTGCCCAGCTGTGTTATGAATGCCACAGCTAGGAAACCCACCCTGTATGCACCACATGCCATGGATACCTCAAGCAAACTACCACAGTCAACAGAACATGTTTGGGTACAGGTCTCTAACCCAGACACTGGCCATGTTATGTAATATATGTTGCATACACATCAATTGTAGGGGCAGCCATGGTGGTGCAGTGGTTAGCATTATCGCCTCACAGCAAGAGGTTCTCTGGTTCGATCCTCAGCTGGGGTGCATGTCCTCCCTGTGGTTGCGTGGGTTTCCTCCGGGTGCTCCGGTTTCCTCCCACATCCCAAAGACATGCTGCAGGTGGATTGGACACTCTAAATTGGCCCTAGGTGTGAGTGTGTGTGTGTGCCTTCCATGGAAGGTTGGGCGCCGGGCTGGCAATTCGACATTGTAAAACTCCACTGCCAATCATGAGCAGAGAGGTGATCCGCTGTGGCGACCCCTAACCGGGAAAAGCCGAAAGAAGAAGAAGAAGACATGTCAATTGTAGCACCTCACTGGCCCTCTGCAAGAGAAAACCAGATGACTGGATGTTGAATTTAACTGTCACCCTGGGGATCACTCAAGTGGTATCGGTTGACAGATGGCCTGCTGACAAATGTCAGGTGGCATGATACCAGTGTACCCACATGCCCTACTCTTCTCATCTCTCCATGGACATTAGCCTGGTCCACACCTAGGAACACCTGCGCCTATGGACAACAGTACTGACAAATGTGTCAGTGTGTATTACTGAAAATAACAGTGTCTATGTGTTTGTAAACTTGTAGTTGACAATACCCTGAAGGCCTTTTCACCCACTACACCTCCCATTGCCATACTTAGAAATGGCTGCTGCAGTAATCGACGTTAAATGTACCTTGTTACATTCTTCATCCTATGGGCTATGTGGAGCTTGCAGTACCAGCATAGCACTGTTCTACAAATGGGTAGATAGGCGTGGGTTACCCTCTGAGCCCTAGCAAGTATGTGTATATGTGTGAGTGAGTATATTTGTGGGAGACAGCATTCTGAGGTCACATTCTCCAAATACAATAAACCTTGCCATACATTATAAGGGATAGTGATGTTGCTGACATTAGGAGAGTCATGACAAACCCTTACCCTACTATCCCTGTGGCATGTGCAATAATTGCATATCCCTGTAGTAGCACTGATTAGATAGACAAGGGATTGTATTGCAGTCCTGGTCAATGTGTGATTATGGGTATGTCAGAGCATTATCATGGGTTTCAGTGAGTACAATATCCAATGTGGGGTGTGGATGCTGGGTATACTGTCTTTACACCATGGTACCCACAGTACATATCCCAAGTTCCACTGTATGAGGACCGCTGTCACCATCAACCATACAGGTAACTGATTACACTATCCAGCCCAATGATGCATGTGCTGTGTGCAAATTCTCTGTAACAGAATGGACTCACTGACAAGATTGTTAGCTCTGCTAAACCCAGGTCTGTCAGATGTGCCTATGACTGTTATGTGTTTGTCAATGTGTATGTCAGTACATCCCCTATTACCATACTGTACAAGGCCTGGTGATGCTCTTCACTTAACAAGAAACTCTGGACACACCTCATCCTAAAAGTTCTGTGTTGTGTGCAATTAAGGCCAAACACATTTGTAGCAATAAGTACCTAGGTAGGGGTTCTACTCTCAGTGTTGCCAAGTAAGTGTGTGTGTATGTGAAGAGATCTACTTCAGTTTTAGAAAACACATGTCCCAGGAGATCATTTATCCAAGATGTAACTGACAAAAGGTAACATTTCAAAGGAATAATCATGTGGAAATTCATTCCATCAAAACTAGTAGTGGATATGTAAATGCCCCCTTTCCCAGTGTACGATAACTGCACTATATATAACGTATGCCCATAACATGTAATGGAGTCATACCTCAGCACCATAAGTCACAACCTCTTAGTGCAAGGGAATGTAATGTAAGTATTGCAGGTATAAATGTAGAATGTTGCTACAGTAACAGGGGTTGTGTCAACAGACATGTGTAGGAAGTCACTTCTGATAATGACATGTACGCCATCAATTACTGACAGACATTATAAGATCATCATAGTAAAGTATAACACAAATCACAGTAATGATCCTGTGGAATACAGCAGAAATATGACCAATAAACATGGACAGTCTGACACAATCTGGTTAGTTCAGCGGTATTCAGCGATACTGAAGTTGGTATATATAGTTGGGTATGGTTGTTGTGGGCACAGCCACCCACATTGGGGTAATTGTTGTGCATATCCCCCAACTTAGTCTGCTGCTATACTGTACAGTTTATGTTAACAGGTTAAGTAGTTGTTAATCACACTATGTGTGGTACTACCCCACTCAGCACCCTCCAGAGTGGGGGTCTGTGCCACCCACACCAGCACACCTATGTTTACCAACTCCAGGACTGCACTACATTGGGGAAGAGGACATATACCCTGCCAGCACCATGTCAATGACATTGAACTGGCAGACTGATTATTTACTGATGTGATGTTTTGGTTATTTGGTCTTGGTGGAATTACATAGGCCAAAATGAGTTCACTGCAAAATTAAGTGCATCCATGTGTACAGTATTCTCTGTGTATTGCATCAATACCAAAGCCTCTGTGTGTGTGTGTTATTCATAAATGTTTGGTGTGTGCCACCCAGTACATTTACCATTGTCCACTGTAGAAGAGATGCTGACATCAGCCACCATTCACTCACCTGTATACACCCTTCAGACCTATCAGCCATGTGGCACATGCAGTAACTGTCATACAGACCTGTTACTTGTGTTCAGCATTACCCAGGATATGACAGTCAGTGTGTCACCACAGCACCATACCCTTTGTAGGAAAGGTCAGTAGACCAACATCCTGCTGACACATCAGACACCTACAACACAAAATTAATGTATTATGCAGACCACAATCAGTCAGTGTTAATAACAGCTGTAACGCATCATGGCTGGACAGCTACTCACCCTGACATGTAAGCATTAAACATTCCAGCTGAAAACACGTTAAACAGCATTACATTGCTAAACCTTAGTACATTCACCCTGTGCATCAGAACCATATTAGCATGTGCCTGCATCGATGGTATGGATGACAGGGATGTGACACAGGTATCATCATATGCACAGGGTGTGTTGTGGGTTTGCCAGAGGTCTAGGCTGAGCTGTTTGGTTGACATCATGTGTGTGTGTGTGTTAGGGGGTTCTTTATCAATTGGGCTGTGCAGATGTGATGTGTGTAGGTATGGAGGTGCCCTAGCTGTGTTGGTGATATGTGTGTGTGTGTGTGTGTGTGTGTGTGTGTGTGTGTGTGTGTGTGTGTGTGTGTGTGTGTGTGTGTGTGTGTGTGTGTGTGTCTGTGTGTCTATATGCACACAATTCTGCCATGTGGCTGCCCTATAGAGAAGTTTGTTGAACAGCTGCAGACCATACAGGGCAAGGTTTACAGTTCATTGTGTCCAGCCATGGACATGGGAACTGTGATTGCCAGGGGTTCCACAGGCACTACCAGGTATAAGCCCAGATATGGTCTTCTTCCATGATGATGAAAATTGTCCACTGGATCCGCATCCCTGTTGGGACCAGCCAGGACCACGTGCACATGGCATGCTGCATTGTGGTGTGGACAGCAGCCCCCCCTGCAGTGCTGGTACTGGTACTGCCACTACGGGAGTGGCTGTGAATTGTTGCACGTCCACGTAGACCTCCACCTGTTGGTGTTGCTGACCTAAGTCCACATGGCTGATGCCCTACTCCCACCACATGCTCTAACACAGACACCACACGGTCAAGGATTCCCACCATCTCACCCAACCATCTATCCAGGACCTCTGCAAAATAACAGTGGGCACCTGCAATATAATGGATGTTGCCAAGTACAGCAGAATGAGTAGCCTTCTGGAGCCTCAGACTCTGTCTGGTGTAACATTCCATATATGCCTGTGCCTCCATGATGTCCCAAAACATGCGGCTGGTGACACCTGCTGTGGCACTTCTGCCAGGGACATGATGGCCAGCAGCCCTTCTACGACTACCCATGTACATCTGCCTGTGTGGTTCCTTGCTGGTCATCTGGCTATGGCTACTGTGTATAGACACACTTGCCATAGTTCCCACACTGTCCTGTCCCATGCCACCACCCATCAAGTGTCCCTCATCTATGGCCACTGGTGATAGGGTATGTATGGGCATTGTGACTGTGTGCGGGGATGGGGTGGATAAAAATGGGATGTCAACTGATGGCACAGCTTTAGCCCCAGACAACCCTGCCTGTGCCTCACCATACCTTTCATCATTGTCAGAGTCATGGACGGTGACATCAGTTTGCCTGCAGGAGGGACCCTGACCCACCTCACCACCTATGAGGGGAAAACAAAAGTAATTTAAGACCTGTACATTATTGCTTACCTCTACACACACTCACACACACACACACACACACACACACACACACACACACACACACACACACACACACACACTTACAGGTGAGGTGACACAAAGATATTACGCAGACCTCTCATTACCCAACAGTCAACATGCATGACATATGGCACTCAACAGCATGTACTACAGCTATACTCAATCCTTGTTACCAACATTATACATCTCTGTAATGCATGAATTGTGTTAGTAGGTGATGCCCCTTCCCCTGGAACACACTACACCCATGTACACATTATTGCTGTGCACCTGTACTGCACCCTGGCATGTACTGTGCACCATACCAGACAAGTGTACACACCATTGCAGAATGTGTTTATGTCTGGCAGTTATGTTTAGCCTGATGCTCACAACCCGTATGTATTTGACTGACACATACCTGGGATGATATGAGGACTGATGATGTCATTAGCTAATGCCTGACCTCTGATTTGCAGATCTCATCAGCAGTGCATGTATGAGCAATAAAATCCGATTACACTGACAACCTTCAAACCTTAATGTGGATATGAGGAGTGTGCACACCCTTGTTGACATGCCAGCCTCTTCCATGATATGCAATGGGACCACAATACTGCATATGTTAACATTACACACACCTGATATGTGACATATGACCTATGCAATCAAATGCAGTATCAAACAAATGTGTCAGTCATGCAGATGCTGAATGAGATGCATACAATTTGTGGGTTGCATAAGTGTGCACACCCTTAACACAATGGTTTCTTGCAGCACCTGTTAAGTGAACTACAGCAGTCACTATTCCTGGAAGGGGTATACTAGCATGGCCCATCTTCGCTTCCCATTATTTGGTCACTCCGCCCTACAAATGTCCCTCCAACTCTGCCGGATTGCAAGGTCAGCTCATGTGCACAGCCCTTGGAGGTCACAGAGTGCCTTCACTATTGCTGTGGAGTCAGCGTTATGTCTGGCACAATTTATGACCTTGACTGTGTTCAGATACAGCCATTCTTATTGAGCTTTGGATGTATGCTTCAGTTCACTATTGTGTTTCAGAATGACAACCCTCCCCATCCTCAGCCTTACTGCAGATGGTTGACAACCATGGGCCACACATGAGTGTTATTTTTCAGTGTTCCAAATTCAGAATGCCATGTCTACCAGCCTAGTTCCTGCTAATGAACAGCAAACCTAAAGGTGTACACTGGCACCAGCAAGGTAAAAATGGGGATGGTGGGCCTGAGGTCGCTTGAGGTGTTGCCTGTGCACCACACATATCTTTATTAATACTGTCTGTAGGTTTCAGCCTTGGTCTCAGTACATTACACATCACAACACATGCCTTTGGGAGACTTGATGCTATGAATATGCTACCTGTAGAGAGCCCTGGATGATGTTTCCTGTGGAACAACTCTTCTGTCTGATTACCCTAACCCATAGGCTACACTTATGCAGATCCAGGTGATTGTCGACACAGGTACTGCACAGGCCGTACTTGCTAGACATACCTGCAAGTCCCTCAGTGTTGCTGCATGTTTCTGGACTGCCTCCATGACCAGTTTGCAACATGTGTTGTCATCTGTCTTGGATGGGCATCTGTTTATTTTCTACATTAATGTTGTCCCATACTTCATACACATATACATGACTGTCTGCACTGTTTGCCATGGTATATGCAATGGTGAGGTAAGGCTACTTCTCCCACTCCTGAGTGCTAACTTTTAGATATGGGATCCATTCCATGGTTTGTAAGATGTGTGCAAGCCGCGGTTGCATCTGCTGGCCCTAAGAAGTCTCTGTTGAATGAATAAGTGGAGAGACGAAAGTGCTTACTGCTGGTGCTATTAAAGTTTGGTATTTTCCTAAGCTGCTGCTTCATTTTTTTCATATTGGTTGGAGTTTTTGGAGTATTAGCTGCTTGTGTGTGGTTTGTTAAGGTATGTATTTCCCATATTTGTTGTCCTAACATAGGATTCCATATTACACATTCATTGCTCATGTTAGGATCACATTACAGGGTGGAAAAGGTGTGGAATATGGTATTGTGATAGCCGTTGTTTAGATCAGGAACAGTTGCCATTGTAACAGTGGTGTATACACTGTTGCAGCCACTGTATGAGGGTAATGTTTCAGACATCTCCCTACTGTAGGCCATTTGTCCCACCATTATGTTCATCTCTGGCCACACATCTTGCATTGACAGATTGTTAGGTATACTGCAGGACTCTTACATGCCCTTCAGATATGCCACCATGGTGACCACTGCGATGCAGTGCAGTTAACAGCAACAATAAATGAAGATGTACAGCATGCATTATGGGTAGGTGTGTTAAATGTATGCATGGCAAATACCATGGCCATAACATGGCCGGAGTATTGGCAAACCTGAACAAAACAACTCCATATTCACCAGCTACATGCTGCTGTCCCAGTTGTATACCAGAGGGACCTACATAGATGTGTGAGAGATGTAATGTCAGTAGCCACACCTGTGGCATCGGTACAGGGTGGGAGCAGCATTTCAGTACATCAACAGTACAAACTTACAATACTAGAGATTATGCAAATCTGTTCATTACTACATTGCAGCAATAGACTATCTTATCAGACATATGCATGTAGATACTTTACAGATGAAGATGGATAAACGACAGTCGTCTACTATTGTGCCCTGGGACCTTAGCTGCGCACTTTTCATCCATTGTGTGGGTGGCAACCACCTCAACAATGCTATCTTCAGGTTGCTGGCTTGACTGGTGGGTGGGTGCCCCAAGGCTGGCGAGGAGCTCCTCATCATGTGTCAGTGGGGGATGGATGGCATGATCCCTACCTGTGGCTAGCTGGTCCCTCCTAACTATAGCAGCACACTGACGGACGTGGCGGATGAGAATGGTGCACCAATGCCACACCTGCTCATAACTGTGGTTATGCAGGCTGACATCATTTGCCCTGTGGATGAGCTCATTCCACAGGGTGGCCCTCTCTTGCAGATCAAGGGCCCTGCACCCAAATAGGGTGCCATGATGTAGTATGATGAAGTGGATAATGACATCATTTTTCTGGGGTGTATATGCAGGGAGTGGTTCCCGGGACATTGTACCTGGAAGACATAAGCAGGAAAAAATGTCAGATGACCTCATACTGCAAGGATATATAAGTTGTTAATTGACATCCCCCAACCATATCTGCAACAATAATCTAAACACACAAATTAATGGGTATGTTTATACCAAATCTACTGTTGGGACATATGTCCTATTATTCAACAGATATTGAAATGTGTTTCTATTAATGTTCCATGTTGAAACACTATCATTGATGGCTTGTTGCTATCAATGTAAGCTGCATGCCATTGTAATGGCCACTGTAGTTCCATATATGCATGTATTCTGTTTGCTATGCAGCTGTTCCAAATCTGGTGTTTTGGGTTAATGGGAACATCTATGCATGCTGTTATAACTAATCCTGGATTGTGACTAACAAAATAGTGGCAGAGGCAACCATGCAATAGTCAAATAGAAGCTGTCGCTGGTAAAATAAACTTTTTACTTTAATGGTGTACACAGGTAAGCGCTTTCACAATCGCTTCATCAGACCAAAGAACATCTTCTCCAAACCCCATACCTTATATAGCCAATCAATAAACAATGACGTAATAGACTAATTAAAAAATAATTCATTAAAGCAACTACTTTAAAAAGTGACATATGAAAATATATATAAAACACATAACTATATTACAAATTTATACCTAAATAGTACCTTCATGAAAATGGAACATGGCAAAGCCAGGCTATAAATATAATATATAATATCACTGGAATCAGTATCTCACATTAATAATTTTGATGATAAGCAAAGTAGAAGAATGGAAACTAGCCTATAAGGGTAGAATGATTATTTAAGACATTGTCTACGTGATTTCAGTATGGGTTGAAGGGATGCCCTCTCATTAAGTCCCCTACCTCTATCGGCTCTAAGCCTTAAAATCCAGTTGATCTCCTTCTTCTCAGTGCTGTTTCTAATGTCTCCTTGTCTAATCATAGGTATGACTACATCTATAACCATAAAATGAAATGTATGGTCATCGCCTAAAGCCATTACATGTTTGGCTAAGGCATTATTGATATGATTAATTCTGATGGCATATAAATGTTCTCTGATTCTAGTCCGAAATTTCCTATTAGTTTTCCCAATGTAGAAAGAGGAACATATATTACACACTGCCAGATAGGCTATATGTGAGGTGTCACAACTCGCAACTATATTGAACATGAATTCTTTGCCAGTATCTGGGTGAGTAAAGCAATCACTATTCTCAATGAAACCACATACATGCATTTCCCACAGGGTATTGTACCCATTTTCCCACTACAAATACCTTTGTGTGTGGACTGACATAGTATCCTTTTTAGATTAGGTTTATTCTTAAATCTAAAAACAGGTCTTTGATCAACAATATTCTTAAAGTAATTGTTGGTGGTAAGTATTTTCCAATGATTATTAATAGTATCAAAATAGCCCCATTATCAGTAGTGTAAAAACATAGGAATTTTAATATTGGAAGGTTCACTCCTTATTACACTGGTTGATATTACATTATTAGAATAATATGGGGCAGCTCTACCTTCTCTAATATTGTCAAGATCAGAAAGACCTCTTTCTATTTCTACTTCATTATAACCCCTATGTAAAAGTCTATTCTTAAAACATACTAACTCATGTCGATATCCTACATCAGTGGCATTTAATCCTGGAAACAGTCAAGGACATGATCCTGTCACCTGAAGTCAGGTCCAGGGTCTGGTGTGTAGGGAGCTCCGCAGTGAATTGGGAGATCTGCTATGCCAACTTGAGGGCTGCTTGGTGCAATTAGAGGATCAGCCTTCCCCTCCTGCTCTGCCCCCAGCACAGCCACCTTTGGGTCCATGAAGGTGCACTGGTGACTGCTTCCGATTTCCAAACACCCTCCTCGTCCAAGGTGTTTACCCCCCACTTGTGTCATATACCATCCCTGGTTGCTCTCTTGTCTGTCTTCCGACCCAACCTACCTCCCCAAATATAACTACTATCCTACTCCAACATCCCACTCTCGCATTAAAAATAAACGGGCAATCTGCGCCCAAAAAATAAATTTTGCCCAATACATAGCTGTCCATTTGGCATGTGTCCACTGGACACGTAATCTGGTCTAATTGACTTCACAACACATTATTTTGGTCCTCACCCCTCTCTCAGGGGATTGAGTGTCCAAATCTACCTCCAAATTCAGTATATATGAACAGCTGTTGCTGTATAAGAAATGGACAGCTATGGACCTTCCTTACACCCATCCTGCACATCCCTAGCTACTTTCCCTATTGTCTTTCCCTCTTTGTGCCCCCTTTTTCACCAGTTTCCTATTACCCCTTTTTTCTTTTCTTTTAAAGAAATTAGCATGGGGTAAGCTGGAGTACACACTTTTAAGCAGTAATAAGTGGGATTAAGCCTGTGTGTAGGCACTAAACAGTGCCTGCACAGATTAAGCAATTTTCTGGGTGTCCGTAAGCATATTTAACTTTCAGTTAGCATTGCTTATCATCGCGTAAACCCATGCAAACCCACTTACAACTGCTTAAAAGTGCCTTAGTCACTCTGTATCCAACAGGCCTTTTTCTGCCCAGCAAAAAAATAATCAGCCCTTGCAAGTCCCAAACCCAAGACCCTACACACCATAGCCACAGCAATTTACCACTAAGCCATCTCAGCTGTATATATGTGTGATGTTTTCATAAACATATCATACAGCACAGTCATTCAACAGTAGGGAATATATATATATATATATATATATATATATATATATATATATATATATATATATATATAGTGCATTCGGACATTGGATCCACACTCTGAACCTCTCATTGCAAAACATCTGACCAAAGACACTGTAAATGGGGGTGAAGGGGGCCAAAATAGGTATCTCTTGTAATTATTGCCATTATCCCTTCCTCCACAGCTAAACTGTTCTGCCTTGCAATAAAATAGTGCATCACATGTGTACAAAGCCTAGCATTAGGGGAGGATATATAGGGATAGATCGTAGATATGCCTATTACAAACCTATGAAATTTGTGCATGATATATTTCACATTACCATGACTGTTCTGAAGGTGGTGAGGACTGAAACTTATGTGTCTGTCATGACTTCATTACTTCCACCTTTAGCTATTTGCCAGACTAATATAGATGTTTGGAAGAACAGAACAAACACTATGATGGCTTAAATCTTGACATTCTGTGCAGGTCTGCACAGTTGACAGGTATGGCCCACTGCCCACAGGGCCAGATGCTATGTCCATAGCAGTTGTTCAGCAGGACATCATTACATCAAGTCTTGATGGCACATATAAGTCTTTCAAAATCATCTATCCCATTATTAAAGACCAAGTACTACATTCAGTTACATGCTGACATGTTTCATATACCGGTTTTATTATTATGCTCTCTTCTGTGTTCCAGTTGATGTCTTCCTTGTTTGCTTGTTTGTTTTTTTTTAAGTATTATTTTAGTTTTTCCTTTTTTTTAATTCTCTGTCTGTCTCTCTCTCCACTACAGGGATCAAGCTGGTTTGAATGGGTTGCAGCATGGCTTTTGTAGGTGATGCTAATGATCAGGTGATGGCCTCTGCACCATTTTGTGTTCTCCACTTGCTAATTGCATGCAGGCAGCTGTGTAGTTCTTCCAATAGCCAATGTCATAGCAACTCACTACTATAAATGACTACATCATGTGGGCGTTGTCCTTTTACCTTTCCTGTATGGAAGACATCCTTCCTGTGTGTGGGCAGAGGTGTTACAGACAGCAGCTAGCAATACCTCTTGCAACAGGACTTGTGGAGACAGGCCAACTACATGTTTGTATAAGGTTCTAGACCTAGGGACAGTGTGTGAGTGTTGCTGTTATATGCATTGAATACTGCTAGTTTTTCAGGGTTTGTATGTACATGCTATTTTTGCATGGAATGCAGTCTGTCTGCATAGCTCTCAACTGTGGGCCTATCCACATGATGGCCAGAGGATTGGCTATGTTTTGTCTGTTCCCCACACAGGTGTTGTTCCTGACATATCTGTGGCATTATCTCCGTTGATTGCTATCAGTACATGGCAACATCCATTTGTGTTTCTGACTTCATATTCCTGAGTAAGGGTATTTTGCAACCAATCTTGTAACACCAGCAACTTTCACAGTGTATAACAGCAATATTTCAAATATTGCCCTGTGTTTCAGCCTTTGTCGTCCACCTATATACCAGGCTTTGTCCAGATGTCATGCAGTAAGAGGTTGATAGGTAATGCTCTATCATTATTTAATGCTGATATTCCTGCTATCATTCCAGTGATGTTGTGGACTCCCACACAAATTGTGGGGTAGGGTCCATATATATGAGGGATACAGCTGTACAAAACATGTGTGACCCTGTACAGTCTGGAGGTCAGTGTATGAAGAACACTATTATATGCCCTTGTAAGACATTTTATAGGGGAGGGGTATTAAATGTTTTTAACCTAGGCTGTTACAACATGTGAGGGATATCAGTAATAAGAAACATTAAGGCATATGTCTGTACATTTTCATATGTTTCACCATGGGAACAGTGGTGGGCTAGAGCTTACTCTCTTGCACACAGTTCTGTTTGTCAGTGTGATAGTGACATTTTAAGTTACATTGTGACAACTAATACTTTTCCCCCCTAGGGATTGAGTACAGAGTGTAATTGGAAGCTGTTGAACTACATCTGTAATTAAGTATTGATTTTTTCTTATCTTCAAGGCAAGTGTGTTTTTTCTCTTGTACTACCTGAAGGCTTTAGTCTAGACAGCAAAGTATGTTATGTTTTGTAGATTATTGTATCATATGTTTTCTTTGAGAGTTGCATTAATCAGTTGCTATGTATTTCAAACACCTAAATGCTATAAGAAATGACATAAACAACTGAAACAGTACACAAATAAACATTTATATGTATGCAAACTGTGTGTGGTGTCATGTCCTTTGCATTGTGTGTGGGTATATGTTTCATGCAATAATTCTCATTTTTAGGAAAAAAATCAGACACTGGCCATTTGAAAAGGCGGCAACTGTAGGAATAATGGCTGTTTGATATACTGTGCACCCTCTATACATGCTCGCTCTCTCTCTCTCTCTATATATATATATATAGATATATGTATTTATATATTTTATATGTATGTATATGTGTGTATTTATATATATATATATATATATATATATATATATATATATATATATATATATATATATGTGTGTGTGTGTGTGTATGTATCATCAAGGGGATAATGGCAATAATTACAAGATATCCCTATTTTGGGCCCCTTCACCCCCATTTACAGTGCCTTTGGTCAGATGTTTTGCAGTGAGAGGTCTCAGAGTGTGGATCCAATGTCCGAATGCAATACACACACACACACACACACACACACACACATATCTATATATATATATATATATATATATATATATATATATATATATATATATATATATATATATATATATATATATATACATATATACATATATAAATACATTTTCCCTACTGCTGAATGACTGTGCTGCATGATATGTTGGTAAAAACATCACACTTACCTACAGCTCAAATTTCTTAGTGGTACCTTCCTGTGCTTATGGGGTGCAGGGTCCTGGGTTCAAGTCTTGCAAGGGCTGATTATTTTGTTGCTGAGCAGAACAATGGCTGCTGGATACAGAGTGATTAATGCACTTTTAAGCAGTTGTAAGTGGGTTTGCATGGATTTGTGCTGCAGTAAGCAATGCTAACTTCCAGTTAAATATGCTTACAGACAGCCTGAAAGTGCTTAGTCTGTGTAGGCACTGCTTAGTGCCATACAAACCGGCTTAAACCCACTTTATGCTGCATAAAAGTGCTAACTCCCACTAATCCCCATGCTAATTTCTTTAAAAGAAAAGAAAAAAGGGGTGATAGGAAAGTGGTGAAATAGGGGGCACAAACAGGGAAAGGCAATAGGGAAAGTAGTTAAGGATGTGCAGGATGGGTGTAGGGAAGATCCATAGCTGTCCGTTTCTTCTACAGCAACAGCTGTGCATATATACTGAATTTGGTGGTAGATCTGGACACTCAAACCCCTAAGAGAGTGGTGAGAACAACAATAATGTGTTGTGAAGCCAATTAGACCAGATTACATGTCCATTGGACATTTGTGAAATGGACAGCTATGTATGGGGTGAACATATTTTTTGGGAGCAGATTGCCCTTTTTTTTAAGGTGAGAGTGGGATGTTGGGGAAGGATAGTAAGTATATTTGGGGAGGTAGGTTGTGTAGGAAGACAGACAAGACAGACAAGACAGCATACAGAGGCAGTTTATGACACATGTGGGGGTAAACACCTTGGATGGGGAGGGATGTTTGGAAATCGGGAGCCCATGAGTCTCAAAATGGAAACAGTGGAACTGAGGTCTCCACCCATGGGCAGTCACCACTGCACCTTCATGGCCCGAAGGTGGCTGTGCTGGGAGCTGAGCAGGAGGGGCATGCTGACCCTCTAAATGCACCACACAGTCCTCAAGCTGGTGTAGCACATCTCCAAACTCCCTTTGTAGCTTGCTACACACCAATCCCCGGACCTGTCTTCAGGTGACAGGATCCTGTCCACACCCACTCCCAGGGGGGGTGAGCCCCATCCCCTGAGGTGTTTCCACTCAAAGGTGGTGCAGGAACAGCGGACAAGGAGGTCCCAGGGTGGGTACCAGATGTGTTGCAGCCCAGTGCCATGGCCAGATGAGGTGGGAGAGGTGGGGCCACTGGGACCGGCCTTCCCAAACGTAGTATGTTGTTACAGTTTTAGAACATATGCAGGTTAGTAATAGTTAACACAGTCCAGGATTAGTTATAACAGCATACATAGATATTTTCATTAACCTAAAACACAAGATTTGTAACAGTTGCAGAGCAAACAGAACATATGCATATATGGAACCACAGTGGCCATTACAATGGCATGTGGGTTACATTTCTAGGAACAGGCCACCAATTATAGTATTTCAACATGGAACATTACTAGAAACACATTTCAATATTTGTTGAACAATAGGACATATGTCCCAACAGTAGGTTTGGAGTAAACATACACAATGATTTCTGTGTTTAGTTGCAGATATGGAAGGGAGAGAGAGAGATGTCAATGAACAACTTATATATTCTTGCAGTACTCATAACTTTAATGATCATTGCTCTAATCATTACTCTACAGGTATTATTACAGTACTCTACGGCCTTGGTTTGTGCAGTTGTATGTTTGTACACAGTGTATACTTCAACTGTCTTATAGCTAAATTCTACATCTCTTACCTGGTAGACCTGTGGAGAGAATGTTTGTTAACACTACCTGACTGTTTCTACACATATTCACAGATTTTGAGTTAATATTATGCACATACCTCTCAATCTCTTAATGCACACATTCTGGACAAAGCTTGACAACATGGGGGTACAAATAGGGACATATTTTGAATATTGCTCTCATAAACTTGGAGAGTTGCTAGAGTAACAGGATTTGTTTTAGTATACATTTTCTGAAGGTTTTTCAAATGTATGTCATTATTTAGTGACTACAAATCTGAGATCATACCACTGATTTGCCAGGGGGACAGAGGAACAGGTGGAAAATATGATCCAATTATCTGTACATTCTGCAAGCATCTTTACAGTTGAGAGGTATGATTATGCATACAGCTTACTACCACTCCCAGGATTCAAACCATGGCTGTGTCTGCTAAAAATACCACAATTTAAGTTTTATCAGAATGTGCTATTTGGATAGTACTATTTCATTGGTGTTTTCTGTCTAAGTCTCTCTAGGTTGTACAATCTGACCTTGTCATTACAACAGTCTTATACAGACATTCTTAGACATATTTTTATGTAGCACAGTGTAAGAAACAGTGGTTGACACAACAGTACTATTCTGATATCAGATGTTGGTGAATGCTACATGTCAGACCATACAGTACCAGAGTAAACACTACCAGTTCAGGATTTAAATCTTTATTGCCAGGCAGTTATAGTTTTCTTATCTGACAGACCTGTGAGGGGAATGTTTGTTAACACTACCTGACTGTTTCTACACATATTCCCAGATTCCTAGTTAATATTATGCACATACCTCTCAATCTCTTAATGCATACACTCTGGACAACGCTTGACAAAATGGGGGCACAAATAGGAACATATTTTGAATATTGCTCTCATAAACTTGGAGAGTTGCTAGAGTGACATGATTTGTTTTAATATACATTTTCTGAAGGTTTTGAGGTCTGAAAATCAAATGTATATCATTATTTAGTGACTACAATTCTGAGATCATCCCACTGATTTGCCAGGGGGGCAGAGGAACAGGCAGAAAATATGAGCCAATTATCTGGACATTTTGCAAAAATCTGTACAGTTGAGAGGTATGATTATGCATACAGCTTGCTACCACTCCCAGTATTCGAACCATGGCTGTGTCTACCAAAAATACAACAATTTCAGTTTCATCAGAATGTGCTATTTGAATATTGCTGTCAGTTTCTTCAGTGTTTTCTGTCTAAGTATCTCTTGGTTGTACAATCTAGTCTCGTACTTACAACAGTCTTATACAGACATTCCTAGACATTTTTTTATGTAGCACAGTGTGGGTAACAGTGGTTAACACAACATTACTATTCAGAGAATGCAACACTAAATGCCATACAATACCAGAGTAAACACAATCAGTCCAGGATTAAGAACTTTATTGCCAGGCAGTTACAGTTTTATTTAAATATGACCTATATGGGACTATTACTGTCATATTGTTTGGTTTATTCAATACAACTGTGCACAGATTTTATACTGCCAGGTGACTTTCTACTACTTTATATTTATTTGGTATGACTACTACAAGCAAGATTGTTACTCACCAGCCTCAAAACCCAGCCTTTGCAACATACTAGCATGGGCTTCCTGATTCACAGCCCACTCAGCTGCAATTGTAAGGGAAATAGAGAAATATTTAGGCATACCTATCCATCACATACACAAGCTGGACATTAGTAAACAGTTATTGGTATGACTACTTACACACTGCTGGGACATCACCCCTCTGCCTTGCTTCTTGGACCCATTCATCCAAGAGTGCCCTCTTCCTTCGCTTCAAGTCAACACAGTGGTGCCGAACCTGCTCACCAGTCCGAGGGATACCAGTGGCACATGTGAGATCATGGGCAAGATGGTCCCAGGCTTCTGCTTTATATTGGGAGCTCTGGTACTGGCCCTGCAGCAGTCTCTCATCATGGTTTTGTAACAGGAGTTACCATGACCTTGGACTTCTGTATGCCTCAGTGCTGCACCCAGAAGCGCATACCCTCACCTCACCAACTCCTGCCATACTGGCTACAGTGGGAAGTTGCAACCAGTTATGAGCTGTATTCCCACCTGCGGGGTTTAAATATGGCCAATTTCCCAACCTTTGCTGTGATTGGATGGTTTTGAATACGCTGAGCTAAGCTAAGCTATGGGCAAACCTGCTTAGCTAAGGTTGGCAGTGCTTAACGGGGCAGGTTCAGCATTGCTTACCAATGGGTAAATCCACTTAGCTGGGCTATTCATTGCTTAGTACTCATATGTACACAATGCTTACACCCAGTTAGCAAAGCTATGCAATGCTTAGCATTGCTTATTTTTTATTTTATAAACTATCTGTGTATGGGATTGATTCATCAATTCATTACATATCATACATTTGTTTACTGCCCCTGATACTCCCAATGTGCTTTCATTACATTTATTCATGTGTAACTATACTGTATGGGGCACTTGTGTTTATATGGGGGTTTCACATCTTTATTAAACTAACACCTCACATCTGGACCTACTACAGTACTCTGGTTAATAAATATATGTTATTTAGTAGCTAATTATTAAAAAAAATGTTTATGTACTGGTTTCACATGTGAAATGCAAATTGTTTACAGTAGGGATCTAACCGGGAATGACTGCTTGCAAAGTATACGCTCTAATCACTACACTATTGCAGTAGTGCTTATGTTGGATGCCTCTTGCTATTTAACTTCTTGTGCTGTTTAAGTTGGACTAAGCATAGCTAAGCAATGGGCAGACCAGCGCAGCTACGCTTAAACTTTATTGCATGTTTATTTAGTGTGTTTTTTTATTTGTACCCTTCAGAATATCCATGCTAATGCTGAACCTGTTATTCTAGCAACTTTCTGCATTGTGTAACGATTGTCTCTTTTGACTTTGTCCACATTCCTTACTCTGACGGGTTGGGAGGTGTGCGCTATGTGCTTATGCTAAATGTGTTATTCTAACTTTTGTCTTGGTAGGGACAATTGTCCCTTATGGCTTTGACCAGATTTGTTATGCTGATGGGTTAGGGGTGTCGAAAGGCAATTCTGGAGTACAGGTGGCATGTATATTGTTAGAGCTCTGCTCTCAAACACACCCCTTGCACTCGTACACAGAACCATGTCCATTTCACAGCACAGCAGTGCACCCTCATACATATGCATGACGTGCTGCCATGCTGAACAGGAATGGTCCCTGCCATGCAGGAATAACTTAATCTTGCATGGCTGCTTACTGAATCTGGGGGACAATGAATTTATTTTTGTAGTGATGCAGTGCAATACCTTGAGTATGATAAATAGATGAAAACATATGAGAAGATATGCAAGGTCTGCTTGTTCACTGCCTTTATTTAAGATACAAACATTTATAAAAATAAATCCTTTCCACATTTTTATTCTAAACAAATATGGTATTGATGGCTTTTAGTGGTGATTTATCTTGATAATGAATAATACAAACTTTAGATATTAGTAATGTTAGATAGTGCATGTTTGACAGCATAAGTAAAAGACTATTTTAATTATTCAAATAGTACAGGCCTTGTAGGTTCAATTTAAGAACATTATTTTGCTATAGGGGTTGGTTTGTTCATAGTCTTTTATGTAAATATAATTTTAATTTGTTATAAATGATTAATATATTTAAACTGCTTTTCAAATTTATATGAGACTGTATATTATAAAGAGCTCTCTGAGGCTCTATAAGGATGGACTGTCTGCTGTTTAATGACAAATATGTGTTTCATTGAATTATAGAAGAAATCTGAAAGAATAATGACCTGCATAGTTTACATGGGGATAATATAAGATTATTTAACAGTACTGTGCTTTTGGTATGGAACCTCCCGGCACCATAGTTTTACCTTCCTCAGTTTTACTTCAAAAAAGTCAAAACAAGAAACTTAGAACTTCATTTCCAACAAATAAAAACTGACAGCCCACTAGACACAGATGGCCACTGTCCCTGATATGTATGCCACTGCAGGGACTTCCATGCAACCCCCTAAAATACATCTTCGGTATCTGCATAACACAAAATATCATGCCAAATATATGGAAAATAGCCACTGTCAGCCCAAACCCAAAGCAATCTCACCCCAAAAAAACTTCCTAATACAAGCCAAGCTCTATCCTTCTCACAGCATTGAAAATGCTTAAAAATGGTCTATGTTCAACTGACCCAAAATATCATCACCTAATACCTTCTCTCTAATAAACAACATGGATTCTGATCTTATTTTAGCACAATTGCATCTCTATGGACCCTAACCAATAAAATAATTTTAGCTGTGGATATAGGCCAGTTCTTTGCTGCCATCTTTATCACCCTTACTAAACCCTTTGCCCTTGCTGACCACAACCTCCTCTTCTATCACCTACTACAAACAGGCATAAGCCTCAATCCCTTACTTTGGTTTCAAAACTATTTCACAAATCACCACTTCTCAGTCAAAATTCACTCCTTGATTTTCAATCAGTTAGCCATCAGAAATGAGTACCACAAGGTTCCATACTTAACTCTCTACCACTTTTCATCTTTATAAATACATTTTCCCTTGACCAACATTAAATCTCTATTTTTTCTCTCTACAGATGATGGCACTATTTTGCATAAACAACTCAGTACCCAACCTACAGAGAAATTTGCAAGCAGATTTTCTAGCCCTAATCCATTGGATCTCCAGTAAAAGTTTTGTTCTTAACACCAGCAAAACCAAAAATATGTTTTTGGCACCAGAGAAACTATTTGCATATCTGTAAGAATAACAAAACCTCTGTGGGAAACAGAATCTCTTTTAAATACTTTGGCACTTGGTTGAGCCCTCACTTGACTTCTCCTTCGACCTTCACTAAATAGGAAAAAGGTTGATTCTCTCCTATGTTGGGCCAATAAGATCTCCACATTTGTTACAAAACCTCCAGAACAGCCATAGGCAAAGGTATTCTACTTTCTTACCTTGAATATGACCTCTGTCAGTATCAGCAAAAAAAAAAGTTTAGATTTATTATCCAGTCTACTAAAATGAACACCACTGTAAAGCACTGAAAAGAGCAAAATATCTCCCTGTTCATCAAAAGGCTGATCTTCTACCAGGATCCCAACTATTCAAATTCCTAGTAAACCAAACCTTGCTTGCTCTAACAGCTAAATTAATTAGGCAAACTTTCTGTTACAGCCTCAGAAATTACAACCACTCTGCCTCATACTTCAATCCTACAAAACTAAACTCTATTGTACAAATCCCTGTTTCCCTATAATAGGTCCAAAACTCTGGGAAAGTTTTCATAGGTTTATAGGTTCATAGGTGGGTACTAGGCTATTGGCCCAAGGGCCTAAGTAAGCCTAGCCAACAAAGTTCCCTGGCTTATGCCACCCAAGAAAGTTAATTTCCTGTGTTCCTGTCGAGCAGAGCCACAGAAGTGATCCCCAGGGTATATTTCCTATATCCCATCCACAAATCAAGATTTTCCTTGAAGAGTGCAAATGAGGAACTTTGCTTGACATAGATGGATAGCTTGTTCCAGAGTATAGGAAGTCTCTGGGACATGAATCTATCCCTCCAGCATGTTCTGTTTATTGTGGTGACAAGGTTTAGGTCCCTAGAGCATGTAGCTCGGAGGGATTGGGGTTTCTTTAGGTGTAACATGTCCAACAGCTCTGGGTTTAGCATAGCTTTATATGTTATTCAGAGATCTCCTCAGAGTAGGCGATATGCTGCAGAGTAAAGCTGGAGTTTTTTGAGACAGTCAGTGTAGGACATCTGTTTGAGGCCAGTAATCCTCTTTGTGAGGTACTTCTGTGGCCTTTCTAGCTGCTGCAGATGTCGTGTGTGCTACATTCCAAAAGGGGTGTTGTACTCTATAATGGGTCTAATAAGTGCCGAGTAGAGGGGAACAATGACCACTTTTTTCCTGGATGAGAACACTTTTATGATGAGATGTGCCACATAGAAGGATTTTCTGACTACTGTGGTGAAGTGATTTTCAAAGGAGGGACTACTGTCCACCTGGGTCCCAAGGTCTCTTATCACACATTCGGTGTTAAGTAGACTGCCATTTATGTGATAGTTCAGAAAATAAAGACACCTCATCTTACCCTAAATTTAGGCCTCAACTAAAAGCCAACATCATGTCTTCAGCAAATTGTCATTGCTTCTCAGCCAGTCATATCACCTAACCTGAGCTACACCACTTCATAGTTTCATAGGTTAATAGATAGGTACTATGTAATTGGTCTTCAAACCATTTCAAGCCTAGCCAAAGATGCCCTGTTCAAAATTTTCCTCTAGCCTCAAGAAGTGCACAACAAGATAGAACTGGAGAGAGAATTTGAGCCTCTCCTTTCAATTATTTAGGTATACTTTGAAGGTGGCAAGGATGCTACTCTGCTTGACCTGTAATGCAAGTTCATTCCAGAGGTGAGGGATATGCAGGATAATGAATCTATTATGCTAATGTGTCTTATTTATCTGATGATGAAGGTTTAGTGCCCTTCACTGAGTATCTGATGTGCCATTAGTTCTGTGGGGGAATAGGAGATCAAATAGGGTTGGATCTTTTATGGCACAAAAGGTTAGACATAGATCTCCATGGAAGAGTCTGTAAGAGACTCAGGGGCGGCCCTTGCTATTGGACTGCCGGACTGCAGCCCCCCAGCTGTAAAATTAAGAAAATAAAAGAAAAATAAAAGATAAAAAAAAAAAATTATAAAATTGCGGACTTTCGCGCATGCGCACTAGTCCGTACTGCTGCTGAGACAGTCTGGAGCATGCGCAGACTGTTTCAGCAGCAGTCCGGACTGGGAAACATGTAAGAGCAGAGCTCCCAGAAGTCTATGCAGTTTTGACTGCATAGACTGTCGCTGGGAACGGATCGGACTTGGACTGCAACGTTGGCAGGCTGGAGTCTCGTCGGGGATCTCATGTGGTGGATGTGCTCGGATGCGCCAGCTGTGGATTTAATGACCCAGTTATATGGATGTAATGGAATGAAGGGATGGAATCTACATCGTGGACAGCTATGGAATGAAGGGATGGGATCTACATCGCACTATGGACAGTAAGAGGGACGAAGGGGCGTGGGTGTGTGTGTCTGTGTGTGTGTGTGTGTGTGTGTGTGTGTGTGTGTGTGTGTGTGTGTGTGTGTGTGTGTGTGTGTGAGAGAGAGAGAGATATGGAAGAAAGGCCCATCAATTTAATTCCAACCCCTTCCTGCATAGTAAACTCTGCAGATGGCAGTGGTTGGTTTTGTGATAAATAAAGAATTTAGATGTGACTCAACAGCATTAAATGCATGTTGAATCTTAATTGTTATTTGAAGTGTTTTGAATCACATTCTTAAATGGAGCAGTAACTGTTTTTCTTTTCTCCTCTACCCTAAAGGTCCTCATCTCATTTGAGCTGCACCCTTTCTGTCTGCCTTTCTTTCCATAGCTACTAAACAGTTTCCTCAAATTCATTCAGCAGTAGGGTGTTTGTTCCTACCCTGATGGTTGTTTTACGTCTCTTTGGTGTCACTTCTGTCAATATACTTTGTCTTTCAGTTTCTTTTTTCATACTCGGACAGCTAAAGTTAAGCTGTTGATCAATGTGCAGCCATCTTGGAAAGCCTAGGTAAAATATTATTGATAGGGATTAATTGTACATAGTGTCTGAATTGTTTGGGCTCACATAGGTACTTAGTTTGCTGTTGCCATAAATATTCACTTTTGGCAACTTTACTGGCAATTCCAGCACTTCCTTAGTACAAGGTATTCACTGTGCCTAAGGTTATTTGTGGTATCATATTTCCATTCTTTCCAGGCTAAGTGTCTGCATTTTTTAAGACTTGATCAGTGTTTTGTTAAACGAAGATGTTGGACTTCCCTGAAGCCTGATTTTTATTTGAGTATACAGTCTTTCTTTGATATGCAATACGAACCTGTGGAATGTGGATAACGCAGAGGTTGGGTCAGAACACTGGTGAAGGCTAATCCAGTCTATATGTAATACCTCATTCAGTAAGATTCTGTGAGGTAGCACTGATATATTCCTTCTAAGATTGATGGGCGAGGAGAGCTTGGGTGCTGGAGATGCCCATGTTCATACAATTCAACAGTATATCCAGGGTATGTAATTTGCCTGGTATATTACTTAGTAGGCATCTTGAGTGAAGATAATAGGGGGTTTTAACCTTGTGCCTTCCTTTAATAATTGTGAAAAGTTTAATGAGGATGCCAGCCTAAATACCTGTCTGTTTAACTTCCCTTTGCAATTCATGTTTCGATCACTCAAGATGGTCAGCTTTCAACATTTGGTCAGATGTGTTGTGTTACTGAGTGCAGACTTTATTAGGACAAGGGATAAGCGTTCAGGGAATATAAATCATTGAAATACAAATACTGTTGTGACAGTTCATTGCTATTTGAATTAAAGCCTAGTTTGGGTCAGTGACTGAAGAGGAATTATTTTTTGGCAATAAGCTTAGATGAAAGGGTAGATTTTTTTTTATCAGCAGAAAACCTCCTCTCGTTGTCTATTATCTATAATTCATTTACTATTGTAAATGGGAATGCATGAGCCATCTTTAACCATGAGTCAATAATTCCTCTTACACTTGGAGTATGTAGAGAGGCCAATGCTTGTAAGTCTACCCATTTATTGTTGAGGCTATAGACATTCATATAGGTTTCTAGTTAAGGTCAGGTTTTGAGAAAAGTGGCTTGATCTGAGTCCTATGTCTCCAGCTTGAATAAGACTAAGAATTGTAAGAAAAGCTATTGGTTTGGCTGCTGCAAATACAGTACAGCCTGGAGAACATGTAGAGTGCAATTTGACCAAGTATATCTATATGAATTTTTGGACAGTGCTAGCACATACCACCAATAATTATAGCTAACAGGATTCCTACTGAAGCACAAGAAAATATAGTTGTTCAGACCAGAGTATGAGACATGACTAAAGATAAAGGTGATGGCTGATAAGATCAGAAGTGATATAATTTTAAAAGAAACATTATACCTACACTGCTGAAGCTGTTGAGATAGAGAATTAAGAAACTAAGCTGCTCTGTAGGATGTACCTACTGTTTGAACTTTTTTTATGCTGGACTAATGTTGAATGGGAAGTTCTATTTAGAGCAAATAAACTAGGGATACAGGAAACTCAAATGCTGCTCCTGGTTAGCAGTTCAGAAGTAACTAGTCTTTTGTTTGAATATGTATGGTTGAGTTGAAAAGGATGAGATGAAAATAGTGTGGTATTGTTTTGTCTTGGAAGTGTTTTGGAAAGGTTAGTGAGCAGAACCAGTGTCTATAAAAGAAATGAAGTAGTGAATGGTGGAAATTGTGTGTAGGGTAGGGCAGTGGGGAAGTTTGTACTTAGTTCATCCTGAGGATGTGTGTTGGCAGATCCAGGATTTTTTAGATGGTATTTAAGATCTACTTTAAAAGTTTGCAGTTGTTTAGTTTGTTTGGGGGATGGGTAGAGTTCCAAAGCTTGGAGAGAATTGTAAAGTGCATTTCCTGCTGTATTCTGAAATTTTCTTATAGTGATTTAAATTTATATTGAGAATGCCGATTTCTAAAGCCATGACTGGTAAAGGATGTTGAGTGGTGTGACCCAGTTTAGTATTCTGAGGTCTTGGCAGTGGTGGTTACAGTCGGAAGAGTTTGAGACAAATGTTCTCATTTTTTATAGCTTTGCCAAGTGTTGTTCTATAGAGTGCTGGTAGATTTGCGAAGATATTGAGAGGTGTATAGTAGCATGGGTAGGAAATAGGTTTGGATTTATTTGTGAGGTATGGTTTGGCACTGTACAACAGACTGAGCTTTTGGTGAGCCTTTTTGACTGTTAATTGGCTGTAGAGATTAGATTTCATAGTATCATCTATTGTGACTCCAGGAAGTTTAGTGGGCGATACAACTTCATTCTTAGTGTTGTTGCATGTTATAATCTTAAACTCATATTTATTTTGTGTGTGATTTGAGTAAAGAGCAGCAGCTTAGTCTTTTGAGTAAGGAGACAGTCATGTTCGCTAACCAATAGCCTTGAGCTACCTGCCAAGTTTCAATGGATGTTAAGAATTCTTGGCTCAGTTCTTGTAATCTGTGCTGGGTATGACCACAACAGATGAATGTAGAATCATCAGTGTAGTGTATTGCATCAGAGTAGCGTGCTTGGCTGCTGAATTTATATTTATAACTACACTAAACAATAGCGATCCAAGTTTAGACACCTGTGGTATGCTAACTTTGACAGATAGGAAGGAGGAAATCTTGCTTTGCCCCTTGACAGCTTGTTTTCTGTCAGATACGTAGCTTTTGAAACAGAAGAAAGAAGTAGGAGAGAGAAGAGAGAGACACACAGACAAGAAAGTTTTTTTAGTAGTAGTTGATGTGAGACTATGCTGAATGCTTTGGACAAATTGAGAAATAGTGATGAGATCAGATTGCCAGAGTTTGTTTTTATTGCTGGTATTATTAAATTGGGAAAAGGCTGTGATGGTACTATGGCTGGGTTCAAAGCTGTGTTGTGTTGGGATAGAAGGTTATTTGCAGTAAAATAGTTAATTAATTGGATTTGTATACATTTTCCAGGATTTTAGATATTGAAGACAGTATAACGATTGGCTTGAAATTAGCATGGTGATTATACAGCCTCCTTTGTGAAATGGCACTATATATACTTTTTTAAAATAGTACTGACGTGACATTCATTAATGGATCACTTTATTAAGAGGGTTAAGGAATGCATTAGGGCATCAGAAGCTATAGATATTCTGGTGGAAGTCTGTCTATGGCCAGGGTGGTGTTTTTCAGTTTAAGGATGTGTTTTTTTTTACTGATAGGATGGACACAGGTTTTAGAGAGAAGCGTGAAGAGTGTGAGATGGATTCCAGAAAAGCTATGCAATTTCACATGCTATTGGTTTTTAGTACTGGAAGTGATTCCAGAATTCATCTGCTATTTTTGCTGGGTGATGTTCAGAAGTTGAGTTTGGTTGTGAGCTGCAACCTGGGTTTAGTAATGTTTGATATAAATGTCCAAATGGGTTTTGGATTATTTTGCTGATTTTCCTGCATGCTACAATCCTGATTCTTTTGGTCCAGTTTTACCATACTGTTGCTTGCATTCCTGAAGTGCCTGAAGTATTGTAACCTTTCATTTTTTTTTAGTTCGCTGTGATTTCTAACCTTTATCCCTTAGTCTCATTAGTTTAGTTTTGCATGACAACCAAGGAGCTTCTTTCTTAGTGGGCTATTTTCATTTAGTATGGTAAGGAAGGTTTTACTGAATTCAATTATAGCTTCACATAGAGGTATTATTTTTCGAAATGACTACTTGTAAGAATTTAGAGTAATAGGGAATGTCTCTGAACTGAAATTACTTAGACTGTGTACTAAGTTGTAATGGTGTTGCCTGAGAGAGTGGCTAGAGATTTTAGTGGCGAAAATAGGTATAAGTGATCAAATAAGGAATCAGGTAATGTGCTTGTGGTGGGGATATTACAATGGTGTGCTAATAGTACCCAGTCTAATAGTAATGTTCTGTGAGTGGGTTTGATGTATTCAGTTGGAGTATCTATGAGCTAAATAAAATAATAGAAATGTCCTAGTAGTGGGGGTGTCAGATATCATTTTGAACCAGTCCACAGTGAAGTCTCCTAAAATTATTGTTTCATGTGGTATATTGGTATTTACCCATGACCATATATCCTCAATGATGGGAATGTTATTTCCCAGAGGGATGTATACTGCATTGTTTAAATAGATAGGTTACATGATAGCTAGTCCTCCTGCCTCTTTCCTTATGTAGTCCATTCTAAGTATGCTAAATCCTAAAGGAAGAATTTCAGTGCCCTTAAAAGTGCCTCTTTCCTTATGTAGTCCATTCTAAGTATGCTAAATCCTAAAGGAAGAATTTCAGTTCCCTTAAAAGCGACTTTTAATTGGGTTTCATTAGTCACAAATATGTCATGGATGTGGTGAGATATAAAAGCATGCATGTCAGCTAGTTTGTTGGAGATGATCCTCAGGTTAATATTGATGAATTTTACCTGTTTGCTCTGTGATTTTTGCTTTTGGAGTAATGGAGCACTAGTGGTTGGGGGTAGCAATTAGGGTTAGGTTTTGTAATAAGCCAGGATTGGGTTGAATGTCTCCAAAGAGTTCTAGCGGAGTAGGGAAGTAGCAGTGAGGAAAGAACATTTAGATCTGGTGCTTAGTTTTTTTGTTCCTGGAATGTGGTATAACTTCTTATGTGTTTTATGGTACGTTATTAGAGGTAGACATAAGAAGTATTGTAGAGGTGATGAGTTACATTAACAGTATATATGGAGGAGTTAGTATTTGGGGTGTTAGAGGTAGGGTTGGGTGTATATTTAGTATATAAAGGTTTATGAGAGCATGTTAGTTGTGCCTACTCAGAGGTGATCTCTGCCTAACATACAAAGCTATGTCAAACCCAGAGCTGTTGGACATGCTCCACGTAAAGAAATCCCAGTCCCTCCGAGCTACACACTCTAGGGACCTAAACCTTGTCACCACAATAAACAAAACATGCTGGAGGGATAGTTTCCTGTCTCAGAGACTTCCCATACTCTGGAACAAACTACCTATCTATATCAAACAAACCTCCTCATTAGCACGCTTCAAGAAAAATCTTGATGATTGGATGGGAGATAGGAAATTCACGCCGAGGATCCCTTCTGTGGCTCTGCTTGACAGGGGCACAGGAAAATAATTTTCTTGGGTGGCAAATGCCAGGGTATCGTTTGGCTAGGCTTATATAGGCCCTAGGGCCAATAGCCTAGTACCTACCTATGAACCTATAAGGGCAGAGTTTTAATGCTAAGTCTATTTTCATTGTGAGACTGCATTGTTCAGCAGATGTCTTAGTGTTGGTGCTGTAAAATACAAAATAAAACTTTCAAATGAAATCCAGATCATCGTAGAAGTAAAGCAGTATGCACATTGCAGTGTTTATGGTAAATGGGGCGAAATAGCCAAGTAATGGGACATTGGAATGGCTACAGGGGGTGGCTCCATGTGAAATAGCCAAGTAATGGGACATTGGAATGGCTGCAGGGGGTGTCTCCATTCAACCATGATTTTGTGAGGGGGAAGGATGACAAACTCAGACAGCCCCAGCTTGGCTGAACTATACCTCTCAACTGTCTAGATTTTCACAGAATGAATAGCTTTTTGCTTCTTATTTTTGGTCTGTTCTTCATAAAATTTGTGGTTTTCTGGCAAATCATTTGGGAATTAAGTCACTAAATAATGACAGACATTGAGTTTCAGACTTCATAACCCTCAGAAAAATGCATGCTAAAGCAAGACCTGTTTTTCTATTATACAAGAGCAATTTTTAGTACTGTTTGTATGTTCCCCCAATATATTTGGCCTTGTCCAGATTTCCTGTGTTAATGGGTTGAGAGGTACATGCAAATTGCTTTCTAGAATTGGGCATATCCAAACCTTTCAACTGTCCCCGATTTTGGCTCAAAATGTTGCTCTCCCTCTAATAATCCCTCCACAAAATGGCAATTTTGGAAGAAAATGTGGAAGGTTTACAATTAATAAATAACTGCAATAATCAGAGTTATAGATTATTTTTATTTCAGAAATGCATGTAGATTCATTTATTTTGTCAGCTGCTCAAGCTAACAGTACTAATATCAAAAAGTGTCCCTTTGAGAGGTTCCCAGCAGTATTGTGTGGCTATTTTATATTTTTGCATCACATTGTTGGTCCAATAAAATTGTGGTTTTCTGGCAAATTAGTGACAAATCATTAAAGATTGAAGTAAGAAAATAATGACAGACATTTCCGTTTCAGATTTCATACACTTCAGAAAATGCATACTAATGCAAGACCTACTATGCTTTAGAAAGTTTATGAGCAATCTTTAAATATTGTCCTTATTTTTGGGCCTTTGTTCTGCTTCTGTGTATGACTTTGTCCAGATTTCTTGCTCTGAGGTTGAGAGGTATGACAAATGTGTCAGGGCCATTGCAGTCAGCCAGAGACATTTCCAGTTGTGACATACTTGTTGCACCCCACTCCCCCATGTAGTGTGCAGAGTATCCCCCCTCCCCCCCGTCCAAGGTCGATACAAGTACTACAGTGGCTTTTCATCTATCTTGCTTGATTTTGCAGAATGTTCTGGTTTTCTGGCATATTTTTATACTGTTGATTATGCTTCTTATTATTCAGAAAGTGCCCGCTGCTCTGTGTTTAAGTAGCAATGCTTTCATGATCATCAGGTAAGCTTGTCTGAGATTGCAAGATGCAAGTAAGCTTACTGTTAAAGAATTACCAACACTGAAAGCATTTTTGTTGTTGCCATACAGAGAATACTTGCATAACTAGATAACGTATAAGCCTTGGGTATTGAAATGCATATGACAGTATTTGTAATAAAGGACAGAATTACAGTGTTTGAAGAAGCTCGTTACCTTTGTTGGAGACTTGCAGTCATATTTGCAGGCTTTACCCATAAACTAAACAGAATGCCAATCTATCATGTGTGGTCCATAACCTGTGCAGTAATCCTTTAAGCAATTTATCTTGAGCTTGTTTCTTGTTTGCTGTTCATTTTTTACTTTGATCATGTTTTCCCAGTGAAACAAGTTAATAGTTGTTGTCAGGCAGCAGGTCTTTTTTGGATAAGAAACATTTTTTACAAGTGGGGGTATCACAGAGATTGCTACTTTCAGCATGTTACTTGGTACTTTTTATAAAGCTGAATATAAATTATAGTTAGAACTGCTGTGCAAGGAGAAGTGGTTTGAGTTGAGTGCTGCTTGTTTTTCTTGAATTTTGATTTTGACTGGCATTCCAGTAATGTATTTAAAAAGTTATTTATTTTTTCATGCCTCACAGCCTTTTTGTTTCCATCTAGATATTAACTAAGCTGTCATGCAGCCAATGCATTGAAATAATTTTTTTCTTTTATACTTCACATTGTCTTTATTGGACTCTCATAATGACTGTTTGGCACCCAGGGCAGCGTATTTAATTAAAGTTCCAATTGTTGTGGTTTTGAGCATAGCCCTTCCCCTTTCTAGTTGGTCACACCTCTTCACATTGGCCCCAGCCATTCAGCTGTCTCCTGCAGCCCCCCTTCGATTTGAAGTCACCAGCCACCACTGAAGAGACTGAGTACAGAGAAAGGGCTGCCAGTCTCTCCCGTTAACTAAGATTTTTGAGGCCACTGATCTTTTTCAGGATTTATCTCTGAGGTTTCACAAGTTGCATGATATGTTTAGAAAAATGCATGCCAAAAGGTGTGTTACACTCAGTAATGGGTTTGATAAGATATGAGTAAAGGGGAATAAGGACTTCTTTGGATCTAGTCGAGATGCCATTGGAAAGTAGATAAGCCAGATAATAGGCTTTCCTAATTACTGTGGAGACATGATGGCCAAATGATAAGGAATTATCAAAGAGTACCCAGATCCTTTGCAATAGTATCTGATTGGAGAGGTACATCTCCTATATAGTAAGAGGAACTGTTTCTTTACCAAAATAAACTATGCTACATTTTTTTTTACATTTAATTTGAGACCATTGTCCTTCCACCACTTGTCAACAGGGTGTAAGCAATGTTGGAGCAGTTGTGAGTCAGATGAAGATCAAATAGCAACAATCAATTTATAGTCATCTGCAAACTTAGTTAATTATATGCCAGAAGTGCTGACCCAAATGCCTGAGAAATATATGCCAAATAAGAAAGGGTCCAAAACATAGCCCAGTGGTACACTGGTAACTGTTTTGCTTTCAGAAGTGGCAAGTGCTACTCTAACCAAATGGGTTTTGTCAGACAACTATCCATCTATCCATCACACAATGTAAGTATTCATATTAAGATTTTCGAGTCTGTCAGTAATGTTTGCTTGTAGAATAATGTCAAAGGCCTTGGACAGGTCTAGATATGCTGTATGCACTGCATAACCACTATCCACTGTTTCAATTACTTTTTTAAAGAAATTAATGAGGTTAAAGAAGCAGGACCTTCCTTTGATAAAGTCAAACCGATGAGGGTCCAGGGTTGGGAGATTTTCAATGTCCAGATTAATGAAGTCTGATATAATATGCTCCATAGCTTTACACATGAAGCTAGTGAGACTAAAGGTTCTATAGTTAACAGGATACATTGCTAAGCCATCCTTGTGTAATGGTATTCCAGGCTTCAGGAATGTAAATGTCAGAGAGGATTATATTAAAGACTCTAAATAAGGGTTCAGAAAGGCTATATTTGGTGCTGATAATCAGGCAACATGGTATGTTGTCAGGGCCCATAGATAAAATATTCTTAGTTTTTGAAAGGGTAGAGAGAACTTGCTAAAGAGTTATTAAAGGAGGTGGCTGGTGTTGTGGAAGCTGTGAGATAGCTATAACTATGGGTGGAGTAAAATTTGTACAGAATTTGTTAACTAGGACATTAGCTATTTCCTATAGGTCAGAGAGTATAGTATTATTGTGGACTAGCTCCAAACGCTGTTAGGTGTTATTTCTTAACTTCCTGACATAGTTGAAGAAAGATTTGCAGTTATCTTTTTGGCTTTAGTGGCTATGTTAAGTTCATACTCAACTCTAAGCTTTCTAATGGTTCCCTTAAGTGTTTTATTAGTTTGCTTAAGTGTGCTCTTAAGATAGGTAGAATGAGACCTCTTATAAGCATTAAGAAGTTTCTTTCTCTGCTTATATAATTTATTTGTAAGGGTATTCCACACCAGTAGTTATATTTGTGGCAGATAGGAACTGCCTTATCAATACAAGTATTTTAAGAAGGAATAGAAGTCAGAAGCATAGGCAGGAGCTTGTGCAGTAGGATCCTTCAGAGGAGGATTGCATCGGAATTGAAGTCATCAAGTAACTGAAGAAAGTTTCCATTTGAAAGGTCCCTAAACACATAGGTTGTACAGGTGAAAGTACCATCAGTTTTAAAGGAAAAGGTCACTAAATTATGATCTGGCTTAACAAGACCAGATTATACATATGGAGATGTGCAAGAAGTGGCCATATTTGTGAGGACTAGATCAAGGATACTGGCACCCCAAGTAGGATGATTATCTGTTTGTGAAAGATAATTAGTATTTATAATGTCACTGTAGCCATGGGCATGCCAACCATTGGCAGTGTAGGTCAGCCAGTTTATTAATGGATAGTTGAAGTCCCCGAGTAGAAAGGCCTTGGTTTTAATGTGAATTTCATCTAATGTTTTAAGATAGCCATCACATTTTCTTTCTCTTACTAGTAATCTTCTTACTGTCCCTCATATGTCAGGTTGTATTGCACCAGTCTTCACTTTTAACTCAAATAATCCTTTGCTTAATATAACTTCTTCCAATTACTCACAACCTCAATCTAGCATGCTTCACCTGCTCAACTGTCTAACCATTCTCACTTAGACAACACATTGCTGTCATTATTACACAGACACTTTACTTTCTATATGACATTTGTCTAGATTTTTTGTAAATAATGTATATTACAACTGTGGATACTCAACACTTTCATTAGCTTATAATAGTATTTTACAGATGTGTATTTTCATTATATACTTGCTGTCTCTCATTAAATGCAGTTCTTCTTTTTATTTTTTATTTATTTATTTTTCTGTATTCCTAGGATGACAGTGCTCTACCCCAGTAAACAAATTATAAATAAATAAATCCAAAATGTAGGGGGAAGATGTTACGACACTTGCATTTACTAAATTTACTAAGGTATACGATAGATACAGGTGAATAATCATGAAGTGAGTTATATCATTAAAGTGAACTTCTTCGGCATGTTGCTTTGGAATCGATAGAAGCACTATTTTCCTTCTAATTAGCAGGCTCAGTTTACAGAAAGATGCATTTCTTGGTAATTTGTGTAACAAACAGCATAACATGAGTATCAATAGCATCTTGGTCAGTTTGAGTATAGATATAAATACAGTTGCAAAAGGTCTTTATAAGGAATAAGACAAACAAATTAACTTTGATGTTGATAAAGGTGAGTTTAGTTTTTGTTCATCTGTTTGACTGGCATACATACATTTAATGATAAGGATAACAGAATGCCATAGCTCATGGTTTTGGGCACAATTAAAGCACTAACATGGGGATTCATTAAGAACCCTAACAGGAGCTGTAACGCCCTCTGTAAAAAGGCCTTGTTACTATAACTCAGTATTTTGTGATTCAGAGACAAATAAGACACAACGAGGAAAGACATCATCATGGGTTATTTGCATGTCTCTGAATAGCATTACATACCACAAAGTGCATATCAGCATTTCCCATGGTAGCTAACAGTATTAGATGCTGAATTATGGAAGCAGAGGCATCTCCGTCACTTTTTTTTCCCATGGTAGGTAACAGTATTAGATGCTGAATTATGGAAGCAGAGGCACCTCGTCACTCTTTTCACACACACACACACACACACACACACACACACACACACACACACACACACACACACACACACACACACACACACACACACACACACACACACACACACACACACACACACACACACACACACACACACACAATACTTTATCCCATACTTCTCCCTGTTGTCAGATCATTCACAATGTCTCTGTTTCCTCTGCCCATATAATTCAGGGATGATTACAATCAGTCCATAATGCTAAACATTTCAGTTTCACACTTCATATCTTTCAGTGCATTCATACTAGATCAAACATTTCCCAAAAGTTTTTCATCCCTCTTCCTCATATGTAATAACATGTTGCTGATATTGCATACTGCCCTTGCTCCTATATAAATATGTAAACTTTTTTTTTTGTGACAAGCATGCATGGTTCAAATTCCTTTGATTTTTCTTTAATTATATTTTTTAACCAACATTTCTGTTGTCTAGTGTTTTTTTTCACCCCCCCTTAAACCCTATTCTGTTATAGTGCCATTAAGGCACAAGAGTTAAGAGCAATTCCGTGAGTCTAAGGTTCCTCCATCTCTGTTCCTCATACTGTTATAGTGTTGTTGAGGCATAAAACTTAAGAGTTATCCCAGTGGCTAGGGTTTAGCCCATCCGTTGTTGTAGACTATGTTCATTACTCAGGTTGTATGGAAGTATGACAACAACTCCATCCCTCCACACACACAAACACAAACATACACTAACTGTCCCCTCCCTAACTCCCCTAATGTTATTCCCTGACAGACACACACTCACACATACATTCACACATGCAGCCCCTCGCATGCACTCATGCTCATTCTTCCTAACCTTACCTTAACACTGAGCTCCCTTTATCACTATGGATGAACACAGACTTTTCTATCTACTGGTCTGTGAAAAGAGCACATGATTAATTGGCATATGCCTCTTCCCTAGACTGCCTCATTAGTATGTAGCTTAGCCATGGAGACAGCCCAACATGGTGTTGAATGTCTTCATGCTAAAGAACCACGTTAGTGCTGTCTCTGAAATCAAAAATGTGTACACCTCGTGCAAACATTTATGAATTCAGGCTTAGCTAAGAATGCCACTAATATGGGAAATTTATAGAAAAGATGGATAAAACACCTGTTAGGAATATTGATGCAAAATTGTCAAAGAAGGGAAGAGTTGTTTAAATTTGACTTGCTTTTAAGATGTTCTTGCAGTTTCTTGAACCATTCCTAACAATCCTTTCCTTTGTGGGCACCTACAGTAAAAATTACAGATCCTTTAAGTTGGATGATTAGGATATGAGAAAGAATAACTGCCTATATGACAATTGAATAGTCTAACCTTTTTTGGAGGGAAGCCATGCCATTATGTATTATGCTTCTAAAAGATGGAGGAAAGCTGCATGAGGTTAAATATGTGGAATGTAAGAAAGTAAGTCTTTTATCCGGGTCTATATTATAACGACAAAAAATCAGAATGTTGAACGCTCACATGAGTGGAAATTCAAATACTCAAAATTGCTATTGTGGGGGGCTGCACTGCCCACCCTCCCAAAATATATATATCAACTCTGAGATCGCACTATAGTGAGAAAAGGGCAAATATACCAATCTTCACTGTAGTGCGATTATAAAATGCCAACATCGAGTATTTGCATTTCCTCTCATGTGAGCGTTCGACATTCTGATTTTTCGTCGTTATAATATAGACCCTTTTATTCAGTAATGAATAAAAGATTTAAATTAAGGTATGCTGTGTATCTCAGTGGTAGTTATAATGTGCAGATGTAGCAAATGTCTTCTGGAGTAGGATAATGATATAAGCGGGCACTGTAAGTTATGGCATACTTTAACCGGATGGGTGTGATTTGTTATTTTAAGTAGCTATGCATGGTTGAATACTATAATAAGGAAACTTTCGTTATTGGTGGGGCATGAGATTGACTGAGACTTTATGCGTGCCTTGTTATTTTTAAATATGGAAATGTTTGCATTTTATGATTACTGAAGTATGACTTAATGTTATGTTGTAGGATCAGGGTACTATATACAATTGTGTAATTTGGAAGGTAAAACATTACACACGGAAATATATGAGCTGAATACTTTAGAAGCAATAAAGCAGACTAGAATGTAGATGACATCACTAAGTTATCATATGGATTGCCTAATAGGTGACTGATATTATACAGGAAGGATGAATGATAGCACTGAACATGTTCCCATGGATCAAGAACAGGAAAAGTGTTAACTTGAGCTACTCAAATCCAGTTTGACTTGATGATGTTGACATTCTTGAAATACGGGATAGACTGTAAACAGAAGTTGCTACAACCAGTTAAGTATGCAGTGCGCAATAATATAGTATGTGGAAATATGTAACATAACTATTGGGATTGGGAAAGATAAAACTGGGATACTACTGAGTTTCATCAGTATGGAAGGCATGTTTTTTGTTATTCAATAAGAGAAGTCTCCTTTGAAAATAAAGAAAAATACATTCAGCTCATATATGATATTGTACGAAATTTTTATTACAAAACCGTTAAGAGATACACAGGAAATTTCAGACATCATATCAAATGCAAACAGAATAACCAAAACAATATTAGTCAATTATCCCTCCTAACAAAGAAATGGCTATGTACAAAATATCTGAAAACATTTTAAGACAATTTTATTCATATACTATTACAACACTGCATATTTACATATGAAGAGCTGATGTTCATCGTGCATACAGCTGCAGTAATCACTGATGGGTTCTCTGCCGTCAGGCGGGTCCTCGGTCGGCCGAATTCCAAAGTCTAGGTCCGGCGTCGGTTGTTGTCGCTTTCTCTCCTGACGTCAGTGAGGCCGGAGTATATAAGACACAGCTGACACCATGTTCTTCAGTCTTCAGTCACCCTACAGAGAAAACGTTCAACTCCATGGCATGAACCATACATATGTTGTACTATAGAGTTATGCATCTGTATTCTATAAACAGCTAAGAAAAGATCAAGTGTCGCCCAGATGGCTGGAGTCCATAGGCAAGGTCTAGTTTTTGAGTGAGGAGGAAAAAAACAGTTTTCAATGCATCTGCTATATACAATGCAGAGCTTATTCATTTAATCCACATATTTAGACAACACTATTATCTTCCACTTAGATGCCATGTAGCGTACAATAGATAACAACTAGAGTAAGCATATCCATGTTACGATTACAATAGAAAACATATTTCTCCTGTAACAAGATCCAGACTTCCAGCAATAACTATAGATTAATGCCAAATGCCTTAGACAGCAACATCTGTGTCAATTTCCATACTATTTGTGCAGCTGGGCAGTCTCAACATTTATGCTTACCAGTAATTGCAGACTCGACTCATTCCTCCTACTCAACTTAGCCTCTATAGCCCATTTATACATTTTTGGCAGGTGGCCAGTATCCTCCAGTTATAAAGGTGACACTTCAGAAATTTTGCAGTTAAAGCTAACATCCTGATATAGACCAGCCACAAAATTTCTCTGAACCTCAAGCTCAAAGCTGATGTTTCATTTAGACTATCTATATGTTCTAAACTTAAAGCCTGCATTCCTGCCCTGCTCTTGTCCAAAAGAATTCTATACAGAGGTAAATTCTTCATAACAGACTCTGGTATTGCATTTCCCAGAGCTTGTTGCTCTGTTTGAAGCAAATGTGGAGGATCAGTCACTAGATTACCTTTGGGAGAAGCGAAGAGAAGAAAGGAAAGGAGAGATGATAGGAGAGACGAGGCGAATTGTATTATTAAGTTAGAACTATCTCTTTATGATATGAGCTTACAGTCCAAAACTGCTCTTGAACAACTGGGAAGTCACATTAACTCTGCCTTCTAAATAACTTGTGGCACATCTGCTAAAATGCTGTTTTTGCCTTAACCCAACTGTCCCTCCTTCTCTAGAACTTCTAGTCTTTAACTCCAGAGGATCCTGGAGAAACAGCTCACTATACCACTGAAACACCTTCCGAGCTGCATGTATCACAGAAATACAGTACCATGTCCTTAGCTGTGTATGCAGGACATTTGTTCCTATTTCAACTGAGTCAGAGTTGGGTGATCTGTGTATGCACGAGTGTGTCAGGATTTGTCCATAGAAGTGGGTTTTGCATCAGCTTTATGAGGAGTTTGTGTACTAACACCACCACCACATATCACTCCCAAAGGACCTGGATAAGGAGTCCATGTTTTCTCTTAGTCCACATGAACTGTAGCTCAACCTCCCAGAGGCTTGACGGACATTGCTTAGAACCATACCTTTCCACCTCTAAGACAAGAAATCTGGACAAAAGCCCCAAAAATAAGGACACTTTTTAAATAGTGTTCTTACAAACTTAGAAAGTTTAGAATAACATGTTTTGCATTAGTATTCATTTTCTGAAGAGTATGAAGTCTATAATTCAAATGTCTGCCAGTATTTTCTGACTTCAGTGCTTAATGATTTGCCAATGACTTGCCAGAAAAAAATATTTTATGAGAAACAGACAAAATATGATACAAAAATGTGGACATTCTGTGAAAATCTGTACAGTTGAGAGGTTTGCTTAGAACTGCCCACAGGCATACCTAAGTACCCACGGTACCTTCCACATGAACAACATATTCAAATATCATCAAAAAGCAGGTTATGCAGGTCCTTCCCAAAAATATCCTGCATTTCAGGGCTGGATGATGTTTTAGCATTTGGGCCACTGATTCAATAGCCAGGATAAAAAGAGTGGGTGATGAAGAGAACCTCTGCTCAGCATCTCTTATCAGGGTATGAGCTTAGAGGATATATTGACTAAGTATTTTTTTTTTAGACAAAACAGAATATTTTTATGCTTTTAAAAATGTCCACTGGAAATTTGAGGTGCTCAAGCACGATCTACAAGTATGCCCATGATAAGAGAATCAAATGCTTTTCAATAATTCCAGAGAGTAGGCAGAGTGACTGCCTTTTACAAGGTGTGCATGCATGTATAGGCCATATTGGTATGATGTATACTGTAATGACCATTGATAAAGCCTACCTGAGAGGTGTTTAGTAGATGAAAAAAAACAAGGTTGGATACAGTTATCTAAAATGCAAGAGTATAAATTAGTGTTAGTGTTTATCAGGGAAACAGGCCTACCATTTTTTTACATGACAGGCATCATTCCTTTGTTCCTGGCAAGACTATTATGGGACACTCACTAAGGGATGATGGGAAATTTCCCTTGAAGATATGTATACTAAGTAGCATTTCTGCAGCTGCTCTTCATGCCTCCATGAAGGCAATCTGATAAAGAAAATCTGGAGACAGTCTGGTGGAAGGGAATTGGTTGAGGGAAAAGAAGAAAAAGAACAGTGAAACTGACTAGGGCATAATGTTCCCTGAAAACAATCAGAGGTTTTCCCAAGTGTGACAACTTTAAAGATAATACAAGACCAGTTAGACTTGGTCAATTCTCTCAGTTTTTTTAATGCAATGGGGTACTAATATAAACAAGTGCTTTTGTTTTTTTCTTGTTCACCCTTCTTCTCTCTTTTTCTTTGTTCAGTTTTGAGAAATATATGCACTGCAATGAGGAAAACGAGGAAGGGAGGAGATGGGGGGAGAATGGAAGGGTCTGGTTAAGAGAGTATGACAAAAGAAAAATCAGTGTGCTTTTTTCCATGCTTGCATAGGGAAATGACTGGGTAAAAACCCTAGGCGTTATCCAGTAACAAGTTTATTACAAAGCATGTAAATGAAAAATGATATTGAATATTGTAAGTCTTTTTTTCTGATAAACAAGGTACCTTTAGTGTTTAGTGTCTGGTTTACATATCATTAGAAGACAATTTGATAAAGAAAATGGCTTGGAGAAAGTGTTTACTGAAAGCATTCAAGTGTTTTCTCAACTGGGAGAGTTATATAGATATAAAAAAAACAAATAGCACTTACTAATAGCACAGAACTTATGTTCTTATTAGGAAGCAAAAACATCAGTATTTAAAGATGTACATAGTTTTGTGTGTTCCTGTAAGGTTCATAGGCTTTAGGAGTTTTTTTTTTTTTTTTTGGGGGGGGGTGTTTGTTCTGTTTGAGGGCTCTCAAAAAACAAAACTTTATGTAAGATGTGACAAGGGCTCAAATGGATATGACATGAAACAACTGTATAAAAGACCAACCTGCCGAACAGTGTATACATGTAACATAAAAGTTGGAACTAGACAGCAAAAGAGCAGTTATATATAAAAGGTGGTAATAATAACTATGTAAGAAAATTATGCTTTCTGTAATGTCTTTTAATCTGAATGGACTTACAGATAAATATAAAAAAGAAAGAGTAGTAGAGAAAATTATGCTTTCTGTAATGTCTTTTAATCTGAATGGACTTACAGATAAATATAAAAAAGAAAGAGTAGTAGAGTGCAAATAGTTATGCTACAGGACACACACCTGGAAAGAAGTGAGCATGTGAATTTGATAAAGAAAGGTTTTAAGGTGGTTATTCAGTGGAATATTTGGGGCAAAGGAAAAGAGGAGTGCTTATATTAATTGCAAGAGGAGGTCCAATAGAGACAGAAGAGGAAAAAAAAGAAAATAATGAAAGATACTTAGTACTAAGAGGCTACTGACTAGGGAGGAGGATTACACTGGCATGCATTTACATCCCCCTAAAACTGCTGTAATGTAGCTTAAGAAAATTCTCTGAGAAATAATCAGCTTTCAGCAAAGAATATTACTTATAGGTGGAGACTGGAATTTGGTTTGCAACAGTGACGATGTATCGGGGGAGGGGGGGCTAGAAGGAAAAATATAACAAGGGAGGGTAGATTTTTTTAAGAAATTTATGAACATTTTGGCATGGAAGATGTGAATTCAGTACTAGGAGTTTGGAGTGAATTTACATATTACTCACCAAGATACAAAACGTATTTAGGCTACATAGGTTTTATATTTCTCAGGAACATGTGCATTTAATGGAAGGTTTTGAAACACACCCAATAACTATTTCAGATCATGCAACAATAATAACTAAAATAAAACTGCAGGGTAATGACATGAAAATGAGACACTGGCGCTTTCCCACCTACCGGTTGAAAAGAGAGGACTTTAAGGAATGGGTTGTGGACAATTCAGGCGCTACTAGAGAAGATAGATTTATTTTCTGAAAACAAAGCTAAGGAGTGGGATACAATTAAAGTGGAGTTTAAAATTAGATTGGAAATAAAAGAAACTGAGATATGGTTAAACAGTAACAAGAATTATTTAGTGGGATCGACAAATGTTAAAGTAATGCAAAATAGGGGGAGTCTCTCAGAACAAGTACAGGAGCAACTGCAGAATGCTAAAGAAAAAATAAGGGATTACATCAATAATATACATGAGTTTAGAAAGATTGCTGTTAAGCAACTTTTTTTGATAATAATTCTAGAGAACAAAAACTTCTATCACAACAACTCAGGCAACAAAAAGAGGAAAGGGCAGTCACCAAGCTTAGGGAGCCTATAACAAGGAAGATAACACGAGGCCATGTAGAAGTATTAGAGATATTTCGGAAATTTTATACAAATTTGTATAAAGCAGAGAAATATGGAAATCAAGAAAAGGTACAAATGGAAATGTTTATGGAAGAATTAAATAAGCCAAAGTTAGACGTAGTTGAGTTTGCAAACCCATCTATATGACATAGGGGTTGATTATTTAAGCTGGTGAGCTTATTTTGATGCCGAGTGGGGGTATTGTGTCGAAAGGCTTTAAGTCCAGATAGGCTGTGGTGGACTACATTCCTTCATATCTTCATGAGGGGCTGTGGTTCAAAAGAAGCAGCTTCCACTCTGACTTCAGGTTCAAGCAGTAAAGAATTGGGTAGGATCCAGTGTTTGTCCATTGTTTGTTTGTTTTTTTGTTTATGAGTTCCATGATGCCAATGCTAGAGGCTAGTCAGGCTTATAGGGTGATAGTTTCCGGGGTCCGTTGTGGCACCACCTTTGTGGAGTGGGACCACTGTTGCTGTACGCCATTCCTTGGGTACATATGCTGTAGTAAGGCTGAGATTGAACAGTGACTTTATGTGAGCCTTCAGTTCTTCTTGGAGCTCGTGTAAGATGCAGCCCGGGACACCGTCCTGTCCCATTGATGCTGTGTTTTTTGCTTTGGAGAGGGCAGCTCTCACCTGTGCATCTGTGATGTCAGGGAGGCTACACTCTGTTGGGATAGACATTTGCTCTTTTGGGGGGGAAGGGGGGGGGTTTGCACTGAACCCGTCTGCCAGGATGTTGGCAATGTCTGTGGGTTCAGTGTATTTTTTGTCGTTTTGTACTAACTCAGAGCATATCTGGGAGTTGCCACCCAGGTTCCTGACATAACTAAAGAAGGCCTTGTGATTATCTTTAGCATCGTGTGCAATTTTTCTTTTGAAGCTGGCCTTAGATAATTTTATGAGGGATCGTAGTTTTTTGCTAGTACTGATCAGAGATGCCTTCCCTTTTTGGGATTTTGCTCTATCATGTAGTAGCTTCCTCCTTCTGTTGTATAGTTTATTTATTGCTGGGGTCCACCAGACAGGTCTCCTGCCTTTGGAGGAGTGAGTCTTGGTTTTATTTGGGATAGCATGATCCATGCATTCCTGTAGGTGTCCATAGAATGCGTTTGTAAAGGATTCTGAGGTTGGGCCGTATTTTCCACTGGCCCGGGGGCTTTGAAGGATTCCACCTCGGTTTTGAGAAGTGTGAAGTTTGCTTTTGAGAAGTTCTTCACCATGGTTTCCTTGGCTGGGGGTGGGGACGGGATATGGATGTCCAGTGAGATTAATTTATGGTCAGATCTTACCAATGAGGGGTATACCTCTGGTATGGAACATAGAGTCCCCATGTTGGTGATTATCAGGTCCAATATGTTTTCCCCTCTTGTGGGAGTGGTGACCAGTTGTTCCATAGCATTTGAGTTTATAAATTCTAGGAACCGTTGGGCGAGGGTGTTGGGGCTTGAGTAGTGCTCCCAGTCTATGTTTGGGTAGTTGAAGTCACCCAATATGATGGTGTTTGAAGAGACCTTCATATTCTCCAGTGTTCTCAGGAAAGCTGAGTGGGGTTCCTGAGTTTGGGAGGGTGGTCTCTAGCAGGCTACAAACTGAAAGGCAGTTTTGCCCACTGTTAGTTGCACATGGATGGTCTCCGATGCTTTGTGCAGTGCCACTAACCTGGAGGTGTGGGTATCTTTGATGAATATGGATACTCCCCCTCCTTTTGTGGTTCGGTCCAAGTTTTGGTGACAAAACCAGAAAGGGACATTACAGTGTTGTGGAACATTTTAAGACAGGTTCAAATCTTCTCGGGATACAAAATAATGAAGCCAAAACAAAGACAATATCAATAAATTATGTACCCACACACAAATTGTTCCAACAATATCATATTTATGGGGACATGATAAAAATAAAGTATTTAGGAGTATGGATTAGAAATGACTGTGATGGCAGCTAAGGCTATGTGGGAAGACACTAAACAGAAGCTAATGTAAAAATTGAGAAACTGGATGTTTTGTTATATGGATATGGATAGTAAGATAGAAGCCATTAAAATGTTTTTAGTCCCTTTAGTCTTATACACAGGTCAGGCATACTTTTATCAACTGGAGGAGAAGTTGTGGATAGCAGTTAAAAGAGGTGAAGGATTTTATCTGGGAAGGGAAGACAGCAAGGGTCAAGTGGGATAAACTGATTCTAGCAATAGAACAAGATGGAATAGGATTACATAATTTGAGGGGGTATTTTAGAGCAACACAGTTAAGGCTCTTATACATAGCACAAGCAGAAAACTGTAATTCACAGTAGAAAGGAGTGATGCTGACACAGGGAGGATGCTCTAGAAATAAGGAGAGATTGGGATTTTGGATGCAAACTCTTAAGGAGAACAACCAAAATCATACAGAGTATTATATTCATAAAATAGCAGGGAATATTCTAAGAACCAAACCAGCACGAGAACAGAGAAAAGAGATTTTGCCGGTAGGGTTGACTGTGGTCAGGGATACAGATAATAGGCAAGAGGGGCTGTAATTTATTGGAGAAAACTGGCAATGGAACCAAGGTATTAGGAGCAAATAACTAGAAGGGGAAAGGTATTAGAATGGGAAGAGGCCAAGAATTTATTTGGACTGCAGATTAGAGATAGAGCATAGGCAAAGAGAAAGAAATAGGGGGCTCCTAAATGAAAGACCAGCACTGGTGGAGTTTTTAATAGAATCTAGAACAGAAGCTGTCACTAAAAAAGGAACAATTAGTAAAGCATATAAAATATTGCATGGCAATTATAAGAATCAATCAGAGGAGCTTAGAAAAGATTGGAAAGAGAGATTGAATAAGCAAGCCACAAAGAGACAATGGTGGGATATCTATCTATCTATATATATATATATATATATATATATATATATATATATATATATATATATATATATATGTATATATATATATCCCAAATATACAACAAAGTCTAGAAGATTTAGGATCTTTGCCTGTAAGTGTTTACATAGGTATTTTTATACCCGAAGTAGACTCCAAAGAATTTTTCCTCAGGTGGATAGCAAACTTCAGAACAGTGACAAGTGGAGTACAACAGGGTTCAGTCCTGGGACCTCTCCTGTTTGGTATCTACTTTTCTAAAGTACAGGCTAACACAGAAGGTCTTTGGCTACCAAGGTTCGCAGATGACTAAAAAGTAGGAACCATAATCAAAACTCCTAATGATGTCGACATCTAACAAAAGGGCCTTACTGAGACAGATGCCTGGTGTCAAAGCCATGGCCTCAAGCTCAATGCCAAAAAGTGCATTGTCATCCCCTTTGGTGAAAACTCTGTACCCATGAGGTACCACATAGGTTGTAGTCTACTTAACACCGAAAGTGTGAAAAGAGACCTTGGGACACAGATGGACAGTAGTCTCTTCTTTAATAATCACATCATCACAGTAGCCAGGAAAATCCTTCTATGTGGCACATCCCATCAAAAAAGGTTTCTCATCCAGGAAAAAAGAGGTCATTGTTCCAATCTACTCATCATTCATTAGACCCATTCTAGAGTACAATGCCCCTTTTGGTATGTACCGCACAAGACAGCTACAACAACTGGAAAGGCCACAGAAATACCTCCCAAAGAGGATTACCAGGCTCAAACAGATGCTCTACGCAGAACATCTCAAAAAACTCCAGCTTTACTCTGTCGCATATCTCCTTCTCAGAGGTGATCTCTGCTTAACATATAAAGCTATGTCAAACCCAGCGCTATTGGACATGCTCCACTTAAAGAAATCCCAATCCCTCCGAGCTACATGCTGTAGGGACCTAAACCTTGTCACCACAATAAACAGAACATGCTGGAGGGATAGATTCCTGTCCCAGTGACTTCCCATACTCTGGAACAAGCTACCTATCTATATCAAACAAAGCTCCTCATTGGCACTTTTCAAGAAAAATCTTGATGATTGGATGGGAAATAGGAAATTCACCCCAGGGATCACCTCTGTGGCTCTGCTAGACAGGGGCACAGGAAAATAATTTACTTGGGTGGAGAAAGCCAGGGTACCTTTTTGGCTTGGCTTATATAGGCCCTAGGGGCCAATAGCCTAGTACCTACTTATGAACCTATGAAACAAATGCTGGAGGTGTGATGAGCAAGAAAGAGGTAATTGGGAGCATATTTTTTTGGAAGTATGATGAGCTGGCAGACTTTTGGCAGACCACTCTGTCAGAGATGCTGGTTGAGCAGATTGGACTGACTGGGGAGATGATTTTTTTGAGTTATGCTACAGAATCGGAACTGCCTAGACATAGTAAAGCCTTACTGAGTCTAATTCTGGTGGCTGCCAAAAAAGCAATTACTAGAAAATGGAAATCAAAGTCTAAACCAACTGTACTAGAAGTGAATATAGTAGCAGAGATAAAACAACTGGAAATGGGATCTTTAGAAAAGGAAAGGAGCAAACTACATAGGAAAATAATGGGAATTGTGGGTTCAAGCTCCATCTTCAGTGTCCTATGCTCACTCAGATATCTCCTGTTTTTAAAAGAAGGCCATATACATATCTCATGTGCTGTCCTCGCGGTTTCTGCCTACCCTAATATCTGCTTATCTTGTTTGGTCTGTTACATTGCTTTAGATTTTGCCCAAATATTTGTTACAGCAAATTTGCTTCAAGACTCCCAACAAACAAAAATGGCCATATATATCTATATCTGTGTTTACATCTATAGCTATATTTATCTATCTTTATATATATATATATATATATATATATATAGAGAGAGAGAGAGAGGGAGAGATGAGGGGGGATAACTAAGGGTTTGTACCTCAAGCCATTCCTAATGAAATTAATTGACTCTAGGTTAGGGGTTATAATGAGTCTGTTTTACAGATCGGTTTCACTCCATGCAGAGTAAATACAACTTATGCCACTTTATAAGCTGAAGGGAACATGAGATCACTGAGTGTGTCTGCACATTCTGGATCCACTGGGACAAAAGGAGACAGTAGTCAATGCTAATGTATGACCCAGGACTGGGGTCCAGAAAAGAATACCTTGGGTCAGCTGCATAAAATAATTTCCTGGGTCTACTAATCCTACTGATGTCAACATCTCACATATTATAGGCTGCATTTTAAGTACTTTTCAGTTGCAGGAGTTGTCATATCCATTGTTGAATCCAGTGATTAAGTTCTTTTTAGCTGCAGAACTTGAAATACCCATTGCTGAAACTAGTATTTGAGTTCTGTTCTGTTGCAGGGTTTGACATATCCATTACTGAATCCAATACTTAAGTACTTTTTGGCTGCAAGGTATAACATATCCATTGCTGAATCCAGCATTTAAATGCTTTTCTTCTGCAATGTTTGACATATCCATTTCTGAATCCAGTGCTTAAGTGCTTTTCATTGGCAAGGTTTGACATATCCATTTCTGAATCCAGGACATGTGTTTTTGGCTATAGGTGTTGTCATATCCATTTCTGAATCCAAGTACTTAAGTGCTTTTCATTGGCAAGGTTTCACATATCCATTGCTAACTGCAGAACATAAGTGTTTTTTGGCTATAGGTTTGAGATATCCAATGCTTAATCCAGTCTAACATTAAAGTCACATCCTGGGAGCACTAAGTATCACCTTAATTGATTGAATATCCTTTGTGAATTGAAAAAGTCCATAAAATGATGGGGCGGCATGACTGGGACAATACAGTGAGCTCAGAAATAGTGGATCATTAAGGGTTAACACCTTTAAAATAATCTTCTTCCTCTGTTCTGAGTCCTACAGCATCATTTCTGCCATGCAGTCTAACTTATTATCTGTAATTATTGTCACCCTTTTCTTGGATGCCTTTGCTAAACTGCAGGTGATAAGTTTCCATAGAAAATTAGTCAGACTCCATCGACTTCTCTTAGCTACCATTACCAGTTATAGGAAAATGATGTCTCATTATGACTGCCTTAGACTATTTAAGCTTTGAATTTAACAGTCTGAGATTTAATGTGATTATCTGTTTGCATGTTAAGTGTACTAACATTTATTATACCATGATCCCCCCAAAACGTGCACGCTGATTGGCCAGCGTGCCGTTGTAATCGAAGTTATACTAATGGAAAAGGTCCGTCGCCGACGGTGCCGGTTTTCCATTAGTATAACTCGTTTTTTAACACTGTTCGCTATTAAATGGGTTTAACATAAGACGCTTTAAAATAAGCAACGGAGATCTCCGCTGCTTATTTTAGCTGTCTCGCCATGTTAAACCCATTTAACATAGCGAGGCAGCAAGATCTCCGTTGCTTTTTTCGCTATGTTAAATGAGTTTAACATAGCGAGACAGTTTTAAAATAAGCAACGGAGATGTCCGTTGCTTATTTTAACTGTCTCCATGTTAAACTCATTTAACATAGCGAGACAAAAGCAACGGAGATCTTGCTTTCTCCGAGCTCTGATGTACTGCGCAGGCGCAGTACATCAGAACTGCCGGATGCCAAGACATCTGTGGAAGGGCAGTAAACAGGCATTATACTATGCCATTATTTAAGAAAAGTAATAGTTTCTTTTCTTAAATAATGTCGTAGTATGGCAATAACCACTTCTGGGTGTGGGTAATGCTAAATTTACGGTTGGCGGCTCTTGTTCCCTCCCGCCTCGACCAAACCACGCCAACCGTGGGTAAATTTAGCATTACCCACACCCAGGCGTGGGTTATTGCTATAATACATTTGTAAAGATTCTGAACTGTAAAGCAATTGTTGCCTATGTTAGGTTGCTAAGCAACTGGAAAGGGGGAGGCAAAACATGCTCTTCACAAATGACAGTTATCAAAGAGTCACAAAAACTGTTTTAACAAAAGATAGAACACATATACTGCTGGTGCATAAGAAGAAAAAGAAGATGGATTCAACTACACTGCTCACACAGATAGCTCTCAATATCTCAGTACCAGAAGCCAAAAATATTCAGTGACAGCCAAACATATTCAGGGACAAAGGATGCAGATTAGGAACACTGTCTAAGTATTAGTACAACTGATCTGGAAAGTTGACAAAATAACAGTAAATTAATTAACATGCATTTTTATTAAGCAAATATGTCTGAAACTTTAATAAATATCATTCATTTATGATTATAATTGGCACCCTTTTTCGTAATGAAACATTAACATTAGTAAGTTGAGATAAAAAGTATGAACCAAAATTGGGTACCACACTGAAAATCGCAGACACTTGAGAGGTATGCCCACACATGACTCTGATTCAAGTGTTATGAGGATCCCCTTGATGTCTGATGAAGAATTGTAATCTTTGGAAAAAAAAAAAAAAAAAAAAAAAAACAGGTCCTAACTGTCAGGTCTTTGATTGATGTTACTAACCCTTTTTTTAGTTTCCCAGAACCATCACAGGATTTTTTAAAGGCACCCCTATAAAGAAACTGTGTGTTGATTTCCTACCATTAACAACTGATGTAGTCATCATGATCATGAGTCACAGGCAATTCTGGTATGCCCATAATCTAGAAGTCATTAGACTCATGTGGCTGAAAACTGTTTCTTATGGGGATTTCAAATAACATCTTAGCCATTTTTCTTTGGTAGTCAGTCAGGGTTCTTTGAGTTGTCATATACTCCGGGGTCTCTGCTTGGGCTGGTGACTGAGATATTATCCAATGCAGGCATGGTTGCATACTTGCCAGAAACCAGGGGCTTCCATACTTTAGCTTCTCCCTTATCCTCTGGTTCTAATAGTAATGGCTGTTGGAAGGAGACAGCTAGATTTTCACTGTTTCAGTCTGGAAGTGCTGCTAAAATAATTATAAGTCTGAATCAGAGGAGTTGTTACTTTTCATTTTTTTTGCCATATAATAAATAGTACAGCTCGGTAGATGAACATAATAGACATGTTATGGTAGCAAAGTCTTCTTACAGGTGTAAACTGTCATTTTTTTCCAATTATATCTGTTGAAATGTCCTGAAACATGACATCACAATTTACTTAGTTAAATGGGATAGAGCACTTCTCCAAGCAGATCATTCCAGGCCTTTCTGGAAAGGTTACAGATAAAGATAGATGAATGATAAGTACAAATACTAAAAACCGAACAATAAAAGTAGATATACAAGAAAGCAGTAATGTTCAGAAGTAAATAATTAGAACTAGTTGTTCCATCTCTGAAAAGAGAGCTGAAAACAATAATAGGTTCATAGGTTCATAGGTAGGTACTGGGCTATTGGCCCAAGGGCCTAAGTAAGACTAGCCAACAAGGTTCCCTGGCTTTCACCACCCAAGAAAGTTATTTTCCTGTGCCCCTGTTGAGGAGAGTCACAGAAGTGATACCCGGGGTGAATTTTCTATTTCCCACCCACTCATCAAGATTTTTCTTAAAGAGTGCTAATGAGGACTTCTGCTTGACATAAATGGGCAGCTTGTTTCAGAGTATGGGAAGTCTCTGGGACAGGAATTTATCCCTCCAGCATGTTCTGTTTATTGTTGTGACAAGGTTTAGGTCTCTAGAGCACGTAGCTCAGAGGGACTGGGATTTCTTTAGGTGTAGCATGTCCAACAGATCTGGGTTGGACATAGCATTGTATGTTAGGCAGAGATCACCTCAGAGTAGGCGATATGCTATGGAGTAAAGCTGGAGTCATTTGAGATGGTCAACGTAGGGCATCAGTTTGAGGCCAGTAATCCTCTTGGTGAGGTACTTCTGTGCCCTTTCCAGCTGTTGCAGATGTCTTGTGAGGTACATTCCAAAAGGGGAATTGTACTCTATAATGGGTTTAATGAGTGAAGAGTAGAGGGAAACAATTACCTCTTTTTTTCTGGATGAGAACCCTTTCTTGATGAGGTGTGCAATGTAGAAGGATTTTCTGACTACTGTGGTGATGTGATTATCAAAGGAGAGACAACTGTCCACCTGGGGTCCCAAGGTCTCTTATCACACATTCAGCATTAAGTAGACTGACGCTTATGTGGTAGTTCATGGGTACAGAGTTTTTACCAAAGGGGATGACAATGCACTTTTTGGCATTGAGCTTGAGACCATGGCTCTAACACCAGGCATCTGTCTCAGTGAGACCCTTCTATAGGATGTCCACACCATTTGGGGACTCAATTTTGGCTCGTAGTTTGCAGTCATCTGCAAACTTTGTTAGCCAGAGACCTTCTGTGTTAGCCTGTACATCAGAGAAGTAGATACCAAACAGGAGAGGACCTAGGACCAAATCCTGTGGTACTCCACTTGTCAATGGTTTGAAGTCAGATTTGGAATCTGCAACTTTTACAGTGTGGGTTCTGTCAGTGAGCCAGTTGGCATACCATCTTGTGACATAGGGATTTATACCTAGTTTAGCAAGTTTATCTATAATTCCAGAATGCGAGATGGTGTTGAATGCTTTGGCGAGGTCAAGATAGGCTGTGTGAACCACTTTATCCTCATCTATGGCTTTGGTGACTGCCTCAAAGAAGTTGATCAGGTTCAGGAGGCATGATCTGCCTTTCAGAAATCTGAACTGGGTGGGGTCCAGTGTTTGGAGGTTACCAATGTCTTTGTTTATAAGTTCCATGATGATATATTCCATGTCCTTACAGACCAGGCACGCCAGGCTAATAGGGCAATAGTTCTCGGGGTCCATGATGGCACCCGCTTTATGGAGTGGAATAATTGTTGCTGTGCACCATTCAGTGGGCACAAAACCTGATGTGAGGCTATGATTGAACATGGTGCTTAGATGGGGAGCCAGTTCATTCTGAAGTTTGTGTAAAACGCAGCTTGGAATGTTGTCCGGTCCCATGGATGCTGTGTTCTTGTCTATAGAGAGTGTAGTTTTTACCTGCATAGTTGTGATTACAGGGACTCTGCATTCTTTTGATATAGATATGGGCCCTTTAGGGGGTGGGGGGGTTAAAATTAGCACTGAACCTATCTGGCAGGATGTTAGCAATATCAGTTGGTTCTGTAATTTTCATGCCATTGTGCTGTAACTCAGAGCAGATCTGGGTGTTGCCATTGAGATTCCTGACATAGCTATAGAATGCTTTCTGGTTGTCTTTAGAATTAGTGGTGATTTTGTTTTCATAGCTAGCTTTGGAGGATTTTATGAGGGATCTCAGCTTCTTACTGAGGTTGACCAGGGAGCTCCTCCACTCATGGCATTTTACTCTCTTTTGCAACAGTTACTTCCTTCTGTTGTAGAGTTTGTTTATGGCAAGGGACCACCAGATTGGTTTCCTTTTTTTGGAAGATAGCATCTTGGTTCTGTTTGGAATAGCACAATCCATGCACTCGTGTAAGTGTTTGTAGAGTGCATTTGTGTAGGATTCACCAGTCGCAACCTTCTGCATGGGTGTCATGAAGTTCACCACTTCTGTCTTAAGAAGCATGAAGTTGGCTTTGGAGAAATTTTTTAAAGTGGTTTTCTTAATGGGGGGTGGAGGCAGGATGTGGATATCTAGGGTTATTAGCTTATGGTTGGATCTCACCAATGAGGAGTTGATTTCAGGTGTGGCAATGTTGGCAATGACTAGGTCTATGATATTGTTGCTCCTGGTGAGGGTCTGGATAAGTTGATCTAGAGCATTGGAATTTATGAATTCCAGATAGTGTTGAGTAAAGGAGTTGGTACATGAATAGTTTTCCCAGTTAATGTTGGGGTAGTTGAAATCACCCATTAATAGGGTGTTTGGTTGAACCCTAATATTTTCCAGTATATCGAGAAAAGAGGAGTGGGAATCCTGGGGCATGGTGGGGAATCTGTAGCAAGCTACAATTTGGATTGCAGTTTTGCCCTGAGTTAGTTGCACTTGGAAAATCTCGGCTGCGTTATGCTGAGCAACTAGCCTGAAGGTGTGGATATCCTTAATGAATATGGACACACCTCCGCCTTTTGTTTTCCGGTCCAGGTTAGATGGCCAAAAGGTGTGGTATGAGTTATAGCCTGGTAATGCAGGGGTGCTCTCTGGAGCCTTGAATCAGGTCTCAGTCAATGCACAGATATTGATGTTCTCCAATTTAAGGAGTGCCTTGAGTGAGTGCATTTTGAGGTTTAGGCTTCTAGAATTGAGTAGCATTACCCTCAGTTTTTGCTTGCCTGTACCTGTTATGGTGGTGAAATTGTCATTTGAACCTTGCCTAAAAAAGGCACTATAGAGGCAGCAAGAGCCTTAACCAGTATCCAAAATGACAGGAGCGATAGGTGCAAGCCATCTCTGGCAAACCATTGTGCACTGTCGACCATGTTGTCCCAGGCAGACAGATACTGGATCCCCTTAGAATGATACCAGAAGCTTTGCCAATTGTGGAAGTTAATAATTTTGTCCTTGTACTTTGGTGTCATTCTGGGCAATGGCAGGATGCTATTCAGGGCTAGGGTCATACCTGCCTGGGCTACAAGATCGGAGAGCTCTTCCATGTCTCTTTTCATATACTCCAGGGAGGTAGATCTCAGATCGTTCACACCAACATGGACAATGACAGAGTCATATTTGTACTTGTTGTGGAGTGACCTTAGTGCGTGAGTTATGTGGTGGATCCTGGCACTCGACAGGCAGCTGAAAGTAACTTTCTCCTTGTTTAGCCTGGTGAGTGGGACATCAATGTGCCTGACTATAGAGTCACCTATGACTAGTGTGTTGGGTACATTGATTTGCCTAATGGGCTGTGGGCTATGTGTCATTTGGGTTGTGTTAGTGGGTGGAGGTTGCTTGCATTTCTACTTTGGAGGTCTCTGTTGCATGGGCAGATTATTATTGAGAGCCTCCATGAATGTTTCTGTGTTTCTATGTGTGGATTTTGGTGGTGGAATGTTTTTGTGTTTCTATGTGTGGGTTTTGGTGGTGTAGGTTTAGTGGGACTATGTGATGAGTGTGGTGTGGTGCAAGTGTTTACCTTCTCCTCTTGGCTATCAAGTTCAGTTTTGGTTGGAGAGAGCTTTGCCTCCAGTTTGGCTAGATAAGTGCATCTCTCACAGGTTGTAGTGTTGAGTGGTAGGAGGAGAGGGTTGTCTTTGTACATGAGGCAATTACTACATTGCCCCAAGATGCCCAGATTCATAAGGTAGACAGGAGAGAGCACTGGGAGCTGACCCTTGGACATACCTGAATACAAACTATTTTCCTCTAGACAGGTGAGGAATGTAAGTACAGGAGCTGTTTTGCCTCTAGGCAAGTGAGGAAAGTAAGTGCTAAAACTGTTTTCCTCTAGGTAATTAGGAAGGTTGAGTGCTGTAGTAATTTGTAGCTTACTTAGTGCTTACAAGTTTTGAACAAATGCTGAGCATGAGGAATCAAATTCAAGTGCTAGAACTAAGAAACTGGCTAGCTCTAAGGGAAAAAACTGAAGAGCAGACTTTATGGTGCTGGGAATAGTTTAACCCTAGCTAAGCGGCGCTGCATGATGTGCAAACTTGTGCAAACCCAGGCAAACACAAGTTTTTAACTCAGAAAGTTCAAAGGGATAGAAATCAGCCCAAAACAGCCAATAAGATTCAATTTCAAATCTGGAAACCACTCCTCTTGTGACAGATAGGCTGCTCAATGCTTACTACTCTCACTGATAAGCAGAAAGACTTCCCACTACCACAACAAGGTCTGGACAATTCAGAAACACAAAGTAAAGTCCTAAAAACAGCAAATCTGGGATCTTGACTATTCTAGTATAGGAAAAGGTAGGAAATGAGCAAAACAAATAGTTATTTTCTTTGTTTTTGTTTTTTCTGAGAAATTAAGCAAAAAAAAGCAATTTAGTAGTAAATATGCACAGAAAAGGCAGTCACACTTGAGTGTGATGCCTACAGTAGTAAATGCAGTTTAAATTATTAACTTTAAGCTGAAAGTCAAAGCACATACACAGTAAAACAATTTAACAAATTCAAAAGCAAAATATTCCAAGGTAGAATAGTGCAATATTTACAGTTAAACAAGTTAAGCTTCATAGTTGCTTTGGTTTGTAGACGATAAAAAGAGATAGGATAATTAAGGCATTTGCATTCAATTACAGATACAGTGTGAGGGTGTGGGGGATGCAGGGAATGGTGGAGATTTCCTGTTGAAGGGAGAGGTGGCATCCCCTCTTTGGTACAGTAATCAAGGAGCCTAAATCCTGACCACTGACAGTGGAGAGGGATGTTCACTTGGAACAAAAATGGATACATCCAGTATTTCCAGCTATAGCTCTCTGCATCAAGCACAATTTCCCTTAAGAAAACACAGGGAGCACACTCAGCCGAGAGTCAGGGTTTCTCTCTCTGTCTCTCCCAAATCTCCAGTAAGGCCCCCCACTGGCACAACCACAGAATTAAGTCCTCAGCTGAGTGCCCGAGCCAAGTCCTACACCACTCTCTCTGTGAAACCAATGCTTCATGCCCCTGCTCCAAGTAGCTGACTCACACACTCTTTGAGAATTGATTTGAACACACACACACACACACACACACACACACACACACACACACACACACACACACACACACACACACACACACACACCTGGGAAAGGCTTGTACTGGCTTACTAGCTATGCCCCCTTCTGCCTACACTATAAGATAGTTACTGCCACCAGACACTCCCAAGCCAACTACTCTACAAGGATACCCAATTATACTGAGTAAAATTAATATTAATATGAATGGTAGTTTGACCAATGCAGTAAGGTTCTCAGGAGTGGCCACAGAGTCACAAAACAGATAAGAGTACTCTCAAAGGCTAAAATATTCACTAAAGGGCCAGTCACAGTGAAAGTTTAAATATATTTAATAATAAATAATAAAATAACATGAAAATACTAAATGTCTATTTACAATAACCACCAGAGTTTCAATCACAAGAAATATTAAAAATAACACAGGTGGAAAGGTTCACGCAGTTACAGAAAAAAAACAATACTTAACTAATCTCATTATATTTTCCAGACTGATCTCAAGAGTTACTATTTCTTGGTCACTTACTGAGCAAGGCAAGATGAAGTAGGTCAGTGATCCTTTGATGTCAGGCTCCGGAAACAGATTGCTCTGAGACTTCAGTCTCACCTAGTATTAAACATTATTTTTAGTGATAGATTACAGAATGACATCACATACATCTGATCATCTGACTTATGACTCCCATGCAACCCCCTATTGCTAGAAATTGCCAGGATATAGCAACTATGTGTCAATAATACATATGCGGAGAGCCTTGCTAAGATCTGCTACAGCTCCTGGAAGTCATAAAACCATAGAACACTTCCACTCTTCTTGCAGGAGCTAATAAACCATACTTCTTATAGACATTGCATCTCTGGCTTCATTCAAAACTGTTTGATAGCATCTTTATGGCTTATGCCCAATAATTTAATTTCTTACTAGTTTTTTAAAGTCTGAGATTAACCTCTTCTCCTCAAGTATCTTCTTTTAAAACATATACATTTAAACAGTTGCAATAATGTATGTACATTTCTTTTTCTGTCCAGAAGTGCAGACTGTTGATATATTTTAACACAAGCAACTTTACAAATACATTTTCAACACAGACATCTGTACAAATCACTGTGCTGGTATATGTTACACATCCACTGCCTTACTAATCCTGACATAGCTGGCAATATTTCACATCATCAGAGGAGCGATCTGAGGTTTTACTTGGAAAATCTAATGGTAAGCTGAATTGTCAAAAAAGGGAGGAGTCTTGGTTGATAATCTTGAAAAGACATGAATCAAGGAGTAGTTAGCTGGAAAAAATGTTTTATTGGAATCATATGGATTTTTTTATAGTCTGGTATGATTAGGAAGGTTCTCTAGGGGAATTAAATTATTTTTGGAGGCAAATGACGTTAGGAGAAGTGTATGGTGTAATAGTGCATGTAGAATTTCCTTCTTAATAGCATTTTCTCTTTCTGGAGAGAGAGCGAGAGGAAACTGGATTTTTATTTAGCCCAGGAGAGAGTTTTGGAAAAACTTACCTTTAGTCAAGGATATTTGGTGCTGGAAGAATAGTGTTAGTGGAATAGTCTGTCAGTTTCTCTGGATATTGTGGAATATAGGCCATTGTGGGGATTACTGGTTTTAACATCCCATTAGTAACAAAAAGATAGACTTTGATGTTGCGAAAGATGATGAGTCTTTATAGCCATTTAGAAAGGATATTATGACTGGCTTCCAGTTCTGATTTGCTCATGTTATGGAGGGATAAAATCTGTAGATAGCCATCTAATTGACAAAAAGTATGATAGTGAGCTGTAGAAGGTCAGTTGAGTCTGTTTACGAGGACTGGATATAGTAAGGTGAAGGAAAGAGCACTGGAAATCTTCTTTGTATAAGTTTGCCATGGAGTAGGTTGAGGAGCTTATTTTGGCTTTAAAGATCCAGTGACAGAGGACGTCTGGAAACATGGGTAGTAAGCAGTATTTCTTCAAGTTGGAGGATTACTGATTTTATGCTAGATTTTCAAAGAGCCTTCCTACTTTGAGTCCAGTGGCACATTGGATAGTGTTGTTGCCTCATACCAATATGTTCTCCAGTTCTGTTCTTGACTGCGGTACTTTCTGTGTTGAGACTGCATGTCTTCCCTTTGTTTGTGTGTTTTTTTCCAGATGATGGGGTTTCTTCCCACAGTCCAATGACATGTTGCAGATGCGAGTTCACATATCTACATTTGTAAGGAAGAACAACTGTGGCAGGTCTAGCTACCCCGCAGTGTGAACATTGGCTCTAGTCTAGATGATTAATTTTGTTGATGTGACAACCTCACCCCATGTGAAAAAATGGAAAAGGAGCTTATGGATGAATGGATGAATTCCTATTATAATGCAAGTATGAATATGGGTATAACATTTTCAGCTGATAAAAGTTTCGAAGTTTTGTGCTAAGGATTTACAGTTGCTTATTTCCATAATTCAAGCATTATATTATTTCAAAGGCAAAGACTGTATACAGAATGAAGGGGTCAGATTAAGTTGTCATGACAAAGGTTTCGGAGAGGTCAGGGATGGGGTTCAAAGAGGGGAAGGGCATGGTAGACAATGGAAATGGTGATGTATTGTAAAACAATTCATGTAAAATCATTAACAATTCCAGTGGTGATTTTTGTATTTACAATTTGAGTGATGTTAATGTTAGTACTGAGTGAGCTGACTTATTTGAGAGGGACTTGACCTTTGTTCCAGCAAGAATTGTGAAAGTGGATGATGTTATAATTGAACTCAAACTTTTTGTCAGAAAATTAAATTTTTGTTTACTTTTCAGCAACAGTGCGAGAACTACCTGGATCGATTCTCAAAACTGTAGAAGGCTCAGTTTGTTCAACCCCACCCCCCTCCATTACATACTATTTTGAGTATGTTTGAGCAACTGTGTGAAGTGGAAATAAAGAAGGTGCTAAAGTTCTCCTGCAACCCAAGTAGTAACCTTAACCATGAGGAGTGGACATTAATAAGAGATATCATAGCAAATAGACAAATCAGAGTTATGAAACTCAACAAGGGTGGAGGGGTGGTTGTAATGGGATATGACTATGTGAATAAAATGTTGACATTATTGTACACTGAGACTGTGACAATTGGGGAGAAATGGGCAAAGGCTGCCAGCCTAGTCAAATAGAATTTGATATAAAATTCTGGCATTTGTAAATAAATGTAAAATACAGGCATGTTTTCTTGAGTGTAAAAGAATATTGTGAAATGTGGAACTGGAAAAATGTGACAACATTGCACTCTACTGGCCCAGTGAAGCATGTTGTGACCCTTTCATGTTAGAATTCAGCTACAGTGCGTCTGGATGAAGGTTTCATGCCCATTGTTTTAAGGCTAAAGTTTATGACCAGCATTTAGATGTGGAATGTGCTTTATTGCTCTGGTTTCTGTTAGAATATACATGTGAAATGACTTATATTGTTGTAAGTTTCTGAACAGGTGATAGATTGCTAAATAATGCAGTTTGTTTGCCTGGGAAAACCTAATTGTCAAAATGATGTGATTTGAGAGGGCCTTAGAGACATATTTGTTAGTAATGTTTAAATACTATTTCTCACAAGAGACTGAAAGCATTTTGATCTTGGATATCTAACTCAACACTCTGCCTAAGCTCACATGTAAGTTTCTAGCACTGTGATTTCTTGCAGGAATAATTAAAGCTAGTAAAGATTAATTAGGTATTTTTCTTTGAAATCAGATCTGTCCTACTGTATTATTTTAAGTTTCTGTGTGATCTCTGAACTCTTAGATATCTCTGTGGTGTAGTAGTTTTGTCTTGTGTTTTAATTATTGATTATTAAATATTTTAAAAACCTTTGCCTGTGACTGGTTTATGTAGAGTTAAGTATGCTTTAGAGAACATTATATATTTATAGAGTTGACTGTCTAAGCCCTTCCAATAAGCCTTAGACTGTATAGTCACATTAGCAATTGGATAATAATATTGCATAGTAATAATTAGGCACCCTTTTAAGGGCCTTTTCATAGTTGATATTATTAACTAGGTGGTGGCAGGGATTACTACTGTATGGTCTGGGTAAAGGGGCACAACTGGAGAATCTGTGTCAGCCTTTCCCAGGAGTGTCTGTGAAGTTATATAAATACTTATCTCAAAGTGTGTGTGTGGTGTGTCAGCTACTTGGCAGGAACACGAAGCACTAGTTGGACAGAGAGGGTACTGGAGGTTTTAGCTTGCCCAGCTAGGTTGAGATCTGGACCCTATAGCTGTGCCAGTGGGGAGTCTTATTGGGGACCTGTTGAGCAAGGGAACAACCAGCCCCAGACTGACTGTGATCTCTGTGTGCACTTAAGGGAAATTGAACTTTACTGTGTGTATTAAATATCCTTTTCTCATCTATAAGATGACCTCCCTGGGGTTAGGTGTGAGGAGTGAGGCTCCTTGATTGATGGGCCAGGGTATGGTCGTCACAAGTGTTTGGCAGTGGTGGGATCTACTTCACATACTAATTGGCTTATAGTGGTGTAGGTAGAGTGAATTCCTGTAGCTTATGTACAGTGATCTCTAGAAACAGCCACGCAGTGAATACTCAGAGTTCAGATCACAATTGTTTTATTTCTTTTGTTAGCTTAGTGTTAGTCAGGGTGAGCAGGAAGTATGTCAGCAAAAGAGTATGGAAAGCTGACAAGGAGCCAACTGGCGGAGATGTGCCAGGCTATGGACTGGTGCATGGAAACATGACTAAAGCAGACCTGATTGCAGCCTTGCTTACAGCTGCATTAGAGAACAGCAGCCAGGAGGTCAATCAGACTCATAGTGAACATACAATATCCTCAGAGAATGGACAGCTCAACCTTTCTGCAGTGGACTTAAAAATCCAGCTGGAGCTAAAGAGACTTGAGTTGGAGGCCAGGTGTATGGAACTAGAAACAGCCGAGAAAATGAGGAGTCTACAAGCTGAGGAAAATGAACGGCAGAGGAGACATGAGAGGGAAATGCTGACTCTTCGCCAGAGTCATGGAGGTAATGAGGAAGGGAGTAACTGGACCCCAGAAGCACAAAAGGTCAGTAAAATTTCTTCCACAGTTTAAAGAGGGGGATAATTTTGATAGCTTCATTCATATGTTTGAGTGGGTATGTAAAGAATATGAAGTTGACCAAGGGCTCTGGGTACGGGTCCTGACTCCCTTACTCCATGTAACTTCTTTAGTAAAAATGCATGACACTGACTGTTTTGATTATACTGATGTAAAAAGACACTTGTTGAAATGTTTTAAGCTAACACCTGAAATGTATAGGAAAAAGTTTTGTGAGCATAGAAGCATAGAAGCATAGAAGCAAGGCAGATGAAAATGTATGTGAATATGTTGCTGAACTGAGCACTTATGTTCATAGCTGGGTGAGTGGATGTCAGGTCACCACTTTTGAAGGGCTGGCAGATCTTTTGGTAAGGGAACAAGCCCTTAGTACTTTGCCTGAGGACATGAGGATCTGGTTAGTTGATAGACAGTGTACTACTTCAGAGGAGTTGGGAAGAAGGAAGACCTATACCTTGCCCTGCACAGGAAAGGGACCCCCTGTACTGTTCATGGTACTAAAGGAACCCATGGTGGGCAGCACAGACTGCCCCAACAGAATCTGCCAGTAGCAGGGGAAGCCACTAGTCCAGGTACATGTCCAAGAGCTAGGGTTAAATGTTTTGAATGCAACCAGTGGGGCCATGTGGCATACAGATGTCCATGGAGGCAAGGTGGGGAACCACAGGTGAGGGAGCCAGTAAGTGGGAAAGACAAAATGCCAACAGTGGGTTGTCATGAGACAACAGGTGTATGGAACTACCATCCTGCAGATGTCCTGAGAGGGAAGGATTTGGATGAGGCATACTATGTACTTATGCAGTTACATGCAGTGAGGCTAGGAGACAAGCATGCGGGTCTGGTAGCCTGGGGGAGACCCAGACAGACTGCATACTTGCAGCCAGGACTGCTGAGGTGGTTACTTTAGGGAGTGAGCTACGCTGTAGCAGTGAGACTGAATGTGAGCAACAGCTGCTTGTGGGTACTGATGTTCCCTTGGACAGGGTAACTGCAAAGATAGAGGTGAGTAGTAGTACCCAGGCTGATAGTGAGGCACCGCTGTCAGAGGATGCCAGACTTCCTGTGGAACGGGAGCTGGGAAGAGTTACAAGGAGAGACTTGAGACAGGCTCAGCTCTCAAACCCTATATTGCAAGGCCTGAGGCAGATAGCTAGGGAGGCACCTGATTCTCAAGGGAAGGGGGAATCAGTATACTGGAACAAAGGGTTATTGTACAGAGAGTGGACCCCTGAGGGAGGGCTAGAAGGTGAGAGAGTACAGCAGTTGGTAGTGCCTAGAGCTTACCATCTGGCGCTTCTAGCCATAGCCCATGATATTCCCTTTGCAGGTCATATGGGCATAAAACATACAAAGAGGCATATTATGCAAAACTTCTATTGGTCTGTAATTTCCAGAGATGTAACAGGGTACTGCAGGACCTGTGAGAAGTGCCAAAAGGTAGGTAAGGCAGGAGACAAGGTGAGAGCTCCTTTGAGGCCTTTACCTGTGTTTGAGGAGCCATTTCAGAGCATAGCTATGGATATTGTGGGTCCTCTGAGTACTTCAAGTTCCACAGGGAAAAAGTATATCCTAGTGATTGTAGATTATGCTACACGATACCCTGAGGCAGTGGCTTTTTCCTTCATTGAGGCCAAGAAGGTGGCAAATGCTTTGCTAGAGATGTTCTGCAGGGTAGGTTTCCCAAAGGAAATACTGTTTGACAGAGGTGCCATTTTTGTATCAGACCTGCTGGCTTGTCTGTGGAAATCCTGTGGGGTGAAGCACATGAAGACCACCCCCTACCATCCCCAGACTAATGGTCTTGTTGAGAATTTAAACTCTACAATCAAGTCCATGCTACAGGCATTTGCAGATCAGTTTAAGAGGGAGTGGGACAAATATTTACCCCATCTGTTGTTTGCTTACAGAGAGGTTCCCCAGGAATCCACAGGTTTTTTTCACCCTTTGAGTTGTTGTATGGGCAAAGGGTGAGGGGACCTCTAGCTTTAATTTGAGATGAGTGGGAAGGTGAGTGTGAGTCTCACAAGGAGTCTGTTGTGGCATATGTCCTGAACCTCAGGACAAGGCTCAGGGAACTCATGGGCCTGGCCCAGGAGAACTTGGCAGAAGCCCAACAGCAGAAAAAGGTGTGGTATGACAGGAATGTTCGAGCTAGAGAGTATGCTGTAGGTCAGCAGGTGATGGTTCTCATTCCTGTCAGACACAACAAGTTGCAAGCAGCTTGGTAGGGACCCGGTGGTAAGAAAGGTAAGTGATGTTAACTACATGGTGGAAGTGCTAGGCAGATGGCAGGAGCACAAATTGTACAATGTTAACATGATGAAACCTTACCATGATAGGGAGGCCCTTGTGCTGAGCATTTGCAGTGGATTGCAGGAGGAGTCTGAGGGAGATCTGAAGACTGATCTCCTCAGTGCGGCTTAACCTGACACCTTGGTGGAAGGGTTAGCAATATCCCAGCAGCTATCTCCTGCCCAGGTTCGAGAAATCCGAGCAGTGTTGCAGGAATTTTGGGACATGTTCACTGGGAAATGAGGGTGCACCCACCTGCTACAGCACCAGGTGAATACAGGACCCCAAAGGCCTATCAGGCAGGACCCTTATAGGGTTCCTGAGAGAGTCAAACAGACTCTGAGGGAAGAGGTACAGGAAATGTTGGAACTAGGGGTGATTCAAGAGTCCAACAGTCCCTGGGCCTCACCTGTGGTGTTGGTGCCAAAGAAGGATGGCAGCACCAGGTTCTGTGTGGATTACAGGAAATTAAATAGTCACACAGAATCAGATGCTTACCCCATGCCTAGGACAGATGGGGCCCTAGAGCAGCTGGGTGGGGCTAAGTATCTTACAATCATTGATCTTTCCAAGGGTTACTGACAGGTGCCCTTGACTCCCAGTGCTAGAGAGAAGTCAGCCTTCGTGACTCCTTTTGGTTTGTATGAGTTCACAAAGCTGCCCTTTGGGATGAAGAATGCCCCAGTGACTTTCCAGAGGCTGGTAGATCATATCTTATCAGGAGCAGGAGGGTTTGCCCTTGCTTACATGGATGATATTGCTATCTACAGCCATTCCTGGCAAGAACACTTTCAACATGTCAGGGAGGTGCTGGGCAGACTACAGAGGGCAGGGTTGACCATTAATCTGAGCAAATGTCAGGTGGGTATGGCAGACATCTTCTACCTAGGACATAGAGTGGGGAGTGGTAAGATAAGACCAGAACTTGCCAAAGTGAAAGCCAGGCATGGCCTGCACCTGTTACCCTAAAGCAGGTGAGGGCAATCTTAGGGACAGCAGTATACTACAGAAAGTTTGTTCCCAATTATAGTACCATAGCTGCTCCCCTCACAGACCTGACAAGAAGAACAGGCCAGAAAAGGTAGTGTGGACCCCAGCATGTGAACAGGCATTTCAGAAGCTTAAGGAAGCTTTGGGAGGACCCCCTGTGTAAGCCAGTCCAGACTACAGCAAAGACTTTGTTGTGCAGGTGAATGCTTCAAACTATGGGGTGGGGGCTGTACCTAGCCAGATTTCTTCAGAGGGAGAAGAAAACCCAGTGGTTTATCTCAGTCATAGGCTCCAACCCAGGGAGGAATGCTATGGAGCGGTAGAAAAGAAATGTCTAGCCATAGTGTCAGCACTACAAAAACTTCAGCCTTATCTGTATGGAATCAAATTCACTGTGATGACAGATCACAACCCTCTAACATGGTTAAACAGAGCCAGTCAGCAAAATGCCATAATGCTAAGATGGAGTCTGGGGTTGCAAGCATATGATATGTCAGTGCAGCACCACAGTGGGAGTAGCAATTCCAATGCAGATGTGCTCTCAAGACAGGGAATGGGGTTAGGTACATCCAGATAGATCTGACACTCTCAAGTGATGTTTTTCAAGGGGCACTTGAAAAATTTGCTTGAGTTCCCAGGGGGCAAGAGATGTGATGATTGGGGAGAGATGGGCGAAGGCTGCCAGCCTAGTCAAATAGAATTTGATATATAATTCTGGCATTTGTAAATAAATGTAAAATACAGGTATGTTTTCTTTTTTTCACTAAATATTTTTTTTATTATTTCAAATAAGATGTCTTAAACATTACATGAAATAAAGATAAATAACATATTTATATTTATAAATTACTTACTAACTTCAAACCATTATATAATATAACTATTTACATGGTGTGCAACATTGAAACATTAAATTATATAATATTATACACATAACATGATATAATCTTCTATATCTTCTTCGATATTTTCAGTACTTTCTCTTCCAAGAGAGTAAGAGTAAGTAGATCTTTTAGTTTCTTTCTTTCACTGTTAATATTTCCATGTGAGCAACTTTGTTGTTTTAAAAATAAGTCTCAAATTCTGAGCGTAGAAAGCCTCATTTCATTTGTATAGTTATGATTTACGAGAAATTGCCAATATTTGACCATAGGATTTTTTGTCTTTTTGGTACACAGTTTGGAATAATAGGAGAATAAAAAAAATTAAAGACTTTAATTGAAAAATTATTGAATAAACAGTCTGAAAAAAAAATAATTAATGGATTTTTATTTGATACATATATCATTCATTAAAACATGCTGCCAATCTGCTTTTATCTTTTTTGGCATCTCCGGCATCTTGATCTTCAATAGAATACATGGCTAACCTATGTGGTGTATAGAAACTATAGAAACTTCTGTGTAGAAATAATTGCAAATAATTTATTAATTAAAAAAATTTGAAGATTTTAGAATTTTACTTTTTACTTTCTTCTTTTGGAGGTTGAATTTTGTTTGTTAAGTATAATAATCATTTTTTTTTTTATTTTTTGTTTTTTTTTTTGTTTTTATAAATTTTTAATAATATTGTTTTAATACCTGATAAGATAAGGCTGTTTTGTGATAAGAATAATATATTTCAATGAGTTTTGAGTTTCTAATCTAACTAATTGTTCTATTTTGTTTATAAATTTATTGCAGAAAATGCCTTAGATTTTGTAAAAAAGCCAATTTGTCTTATTTTATATTTAATTATATAAATTATCTTTAGAATTTTAAATTTTCTCTTATCTATAAGTTGATGCCAAAAGTAATGTTTCTTCTTTAATTATTATTTTAGATTTTTTTTGGATATTATCTAGAATATTTTGGAAGAAAACTAGAAAAAAAAAAAAAAAAAGCAAGAGAATTAATTGCATTTTGTTTATATATATATATGGTCTGAACACTATAAGTAGAACTTACATATGGCAATTTATTAATATTATTCCTTCCCTTTTCCTAAAAAAATAATCTTTTAACATCCATATCTTTTACTGTTAAGTATGTTTGGTGTTGTGATTATATTGATTTCTTATGTAAATCTGGAATTATTCTTTCTATGTAAAAAGTGTGTATGGCTTGTTTCCATATAGGTGTGTTATGTTTTGTTATCAATATAATAAATATATAAATAAATATATATATAAATAATATTAATCAAATTCCGAATCACCATAATCCTTATTTAGGTTATAATATGGGTCATGTTACTACCATAGAAATTTAAAAAGGGGTTTAATTTTAAAATTGTATAATTTATAAATTTTGTTGATATATTTAAATATATAAATATGAATAATATTATGGGATATAAAATTATAAATATAATCTAATATTTTGATATATTATATATTTATATTTATATGTAAATGTTATTGTTTGTTTTATTATTTTTAATTATTTAGTATAAATTTTATAGATGATGTTATTAATTCTATAGTTAAATATTTTGAGAGATATAATTCTACTTTAGATGATTTATATTTTGATAAATTTTTTTTTTTATATTATTTTTTTTTATATTACTTTCTATTTTTGCTTTTTTTTTTTTATTTATTTTTCATTATAATTTTTTGACAAATTTATTTTAAATTTATTATCATGCAATTAAAGACATCTATTCATCTGATAATAGTAGCATTCAAGGCTTCATTTGCATCTTAGATTTTAAATTATTTTATTTTCTAAAAGTTATTATTTTTATGTTATTGTTTAACTTTATTTATGCAAGGGTTCTATGAGTAATGCAAATAACAAATGTGAATAAGGTTCTATAGGTTTAGTTCCCTTTTTTTATTGTTAGGGCCCTGATCTATATGATCCCAGTTTAACATATGCAGTAGATTTATTATATAGTATTTGGTTATATTTATTAAATGGATAGAAAGAGTAAATTTATTTAAGATTAAAGAAAGAAAGTTCCAGTTAACCTAATTAAAAGCTTATTAATATCTAATGAGATTACATTTAAATTCTATTAATTTTATTTTTTTATTTATATTTTAATTTAGGTATTTTAATTTTATTTAAAAGTATTTTTTCCTTTATCTCTTATTTATGATCTTAAAAATTAAGAAAAATTGAGAAGTGTTTTGATCTTTGTGAATTGAGAAATATATTGATCTTATAGTCTATATTGAGTAATGATATTACTATATTGAATGAGATTGATTTTCTTGTATAAGGAACACTGTATCTCATCTTTATCTGGTTTGAATATTTCCATATCAATGAATATTTCAAAAGAGGGTGGCATATTCATATCTTTGGCTATTATATTATATGGCTTGAATAGGTATTGATTTATACATTTCTGGTTGCATGGAGGTATGTTTTCTTGAGTGTAAAAGAATATTGTGAAATCTGGAACTGGAAAATATGTGACAACATTGCACTCTACTGGCCCAATGAAGCATGTTGTGACCCTTCCATGTTAGAATTTGGCTCCAGTGCATCTGGATGAAGGTTTCATGCCCATTGTTTTAAGGCTAAAGTTTATGACCAGAATTTAGATGTGGAATGTGCTTTATTGCTCTGGTTTATGTTAGAATATACATATGAAATTACTTATATTGTTGTAGGTTTCTGAGCAGGTGTTAGATTGCTAAATAATGCAGTTTGTTTGCCTGAGAAAACCTATGTCAAAATGATGTAATTTGGGAGGGCCTTAGAGAAATCTTTGTTAGTGATGTTTAAATAATATTTCTCACAAGAGACTGAAAGCATTTTGATCTTGGATATCTAACGCAGCACTCTGCCTAAGCTCACATGTAAGTTTCTAGCACTGTGATTTCTTGTAGGAATAGTTAAAGCCAGTAAAGATTAATTAGGTATTTTTCTTTGAAATCAGACCTGTCCTACTGTATTATTTTAAGTTTCTGTATGATCTCTGAACTCTTAGATATCTCTGTGGTGTAGTAGTTTTGTCTTGTGTTTTAATTATTGATTATTAAATATTTTAAAAACCTTTACCTGTGGCTGGTTTATGTAGAGTTAAAGTATGCTTTAGAGTACATTATATATTTATAGAGTTTACTGTCTAAGCCCTTCCAATAAGCCTTAGACTGTATAGTCACATTACCAATTGGATAATAATATTGCACAGTAATAATTGGACACCCTTTTAAGGGCCTTTTAATAGCTGATATCATTAGCTGGGTGGTGGCAGGGATTACTACCATATGGTCTGGGTAAAGGGGCACAGCTGGAGAATCTGTGTCAGCCTTTCCCAGGTGTGTCTGTGAAGTTGCATAAATACTTATCTCAAAGTGTGTGTGTGGTGTGTCAGCTACTTGGCAGGGACATGAAGCACTGGTTGTACAGAGAGGGTACTGGTGGTTTTAGCTTGCCAAGCTAGGCTGAGATCTGGATCCTATAGCTGTGCCAGTGGGGGGTCGTATTGGGGACCTGGTGAGCAAGAGAGCAACCAGCCCCAGACTGACTGTGATCTCTGTGTGCACTTAAGGGAAATTGCACTTTACTGTGTGTATTAGTTATCCTTTCTTCTTCAATGAGATGACCTCCCTGGTGTTAGTGGATTGAGGATCCTTGATTGCTGGGCCAGGGCACGGTCGTCACAGAGACATATGATGATGTTTCAATAAATTAAATGAACATTGCTTACAGGGAGATTGATTTGGCTTTGGAGGCCCTACTAATCAATGGACAGATCAGTAAGGAAGATTACGAATTTCTTAAGGTAATTTATCCTAGGGTCCCTACAATATTTGGAATCCCCAAGGTTCACAAAAATATTTATACCCCCCCGACTTAGACCTATTGTCAATACAAAAGCATCAAAACATTCCCTATAGCGAGATATGTTGATTCACTTACAAAAGGTATTTTGGATGGGTATTCACATGTTCTTAGAGACTCCTGGGACTTTTTGGGTAAGGTTACCAAAAATCTATACTCTGATGTGACTATCGATGTAATAGATTTGTTCTCGATCATTCCCCATCAAGAAGAGCTTGAGTGGTTTTGCCAGTTTTTATGTTCTGAGTCAAACATGGGGCATTCCAAGATTTTGACCATCAGGGCCCTCATAGAGATTGTACTAGAAAACTATTTCATATCCTTTGAAAATCAGTTATTCAAGCAAAAAAGTTGAATGGCCATGGGTTGTCGCATGTGCTCCATTGTTTGCCAACACCGTTTTGGCCCACTGGGAGAATTCTATTGTGTTCCAATCAGATTATAAGGCCTGTTGGACATTATATGATTGTTTCTTGGATGATATTATAATCTTTTGGAAAGACACTAAGGCCAGATTGGGTGATTTTTTTGAGTTTTTGAACAACTGTACAGGTTTTTTAAGGTTCACTATGGAATTACAGGAGGACATGGTAAACTATTTAGATGCAAGTATTATTAGGAATACAGGACAGAAAAGGTTTGAGTCAACAATATACAGAAAACCTACATACTCCAACTCATTGTTACATTTTGAGAGTTGGCATCCTGTACATTAAAAACTATCTTTAGTCAAGGGCCAGCATGTGAGGGTGGCACGAATGGTCAGTGAAGACCTTGTTTTTTTGAGGAATGCCAAAAGTTAAGGAGTATGTTAATAAAAAGAGGATATCCTGGTCCGTTTATTGACAACATCTTTCAGGAAGTCAGTGATAAGAGACAAAAGGGACATTTTTGTCCCATTATTGGGTGTGAATGAGGGAGGTAACAATACCCTTACACTAAGAAATGCTTCAATATTGGAATGTGAACCTAATTTTTGCAAGTCTTGCATTGTAACCTGCAGTTTGAATTTCTATAAAATTTGTGACATTATTTGCAAGAACTGGGTTCTGTTGGGGGGAGAATGAGAACATTTGGATAAGTTAAGAGACAGATCCTTGGTTGAATGCAAAAAAAGGACATTAGTTTAAAAAATTGAATGGCGGCATCTTCTAAAAACAACAATTCCAATGGAAAAATGTCAAAATGTAGACATTGTTTGCAATGCAGTTTTATTCTTGAGGGACAAGATCTTTTTCTGGAAAGGTTTGGGAATATTAGACCCAATTCCAGGTACCATTGTGAGAGTAAAGGAGTAGTATACATTGCTAAGTGTTAAAAATGTCCCAGTTTTTATATTGGGAAAACAATTACAGCCCTAAAAATAGGATTTATCAACATACAAGGGATATACAGAAGAAAGACAAAAGAAATGCTTTATACAAACGTCAAATTATATGAAACACATTCAGGTTCATGGCCATTGATCAGGTGAATTTAGGATCGGGGAGGGGTTCCATGGACTTCTAGAATACAAGGAATTGAGATGGCAGATTAGATGTAATGCCTCACCCCCCCAGGGGTTGAACAAAATTATTTCTGTGTCTAGCTTTTTAAAACTAAAAGCATCTTTGGAAATTTAAAGGGTATCCATTATTTACAAAAACACCATAGAAAAGGACTCTTCAATTTTTCCCTTGGAACTAGACAAACTTTCAACTTAAGCACTCAAACCATTCACTTCTCATACTGGCACTTGCTCAAAACTCATAGCAAGCACTAATAAACCTTAGCACTAGACCCCTCCTATACTGTAGAAAATGACAAGGCTCTCTATTCGACCTTACCAGCCAATCAGTAAAACAGTTCACTGTACCTATCCAGGCATGTCCAAAGGGCAGTTTCAGGTGTACTCTCTGGTCCAACTGGTAAATCTGGGCATTTTGAGGCAATGTTACAATTGCCTCATGTACACAGACAATCCTCTCCTCCTTCCAACAAACACTAATACATGTGAGAGATGCAATTATACAGCCAAACTGGAGGCTAAGCTCTCTCAACCCAAGACTGGACCAGGCAGTCAAGAGGAGAAGGGAATTACTTGCATCACACCACCAGTCTCACATAGATCTATGAAACCAGCACCAGCAAAAAACACAAATAAATACACTAAAACATACTCCGAGGCTCTAAATAAAAATTTACAGAAGAAATAGAGAACTCCAAAGCAGACATCCAAGCAACCTCCACCCCCCAACACAAACCATGAAACACATACTTCACAAAACCAGTGTGCCACACAATCACAGCCCTTAAGGCAAAATAACGTATTACCCAACACACTAGTAATAGGTGACACTATAGTCAGGCACACTGACATCCCACTCACTAGGCTGAACAAGGAGAAGGTTACTGTTAGCTGCCTGTTGGGTGCCAGGATCCGCCACATAACACAAGCACTCAGGTCACTTCAGAACAAGTACAAATATGACTCTGTCATTGTCCATGTTGGTGTGAATGACCTGAGCCGTACCTCCCTGGACTACATGAAAAGAGACATGGAGGAGCTCTCTGATCACATAGCCCAGGCCGGTATGACCCTGACCCTGAGTAGTATCCTGCCCTCGCCAAGAATGATACCACTGTATAAAGAAAAAAAATATCAATTTCAAAAATTGGCTAAGCTTCAGGTGTCATTCAAAGGGGATCCAGTGTCTGTCAGCCTGGGATGGCATGCTCGACAAGCCACGTTGCTTCATTAGAGATGGCTTGCACCTGTCACCCTTAAGCTTTCGAATACTAGCCAATGCTCTTGCTACCCCCATAGTGCCTTTTTTAGGCAAGGCTCAAAAGACAAACCCACCACCGTAAATAGCACAAGTAACAAAAAACTGAGGGTAATGCTACTCAATGCCAGAAGTCTAAACCTCAAAATGCAAACACTCGAGGCACTCCTCAGTATGGAGAAAATCAATATATGTGCAGTAACAGAAACCTGGTTTAAGGCTCCAGAGAGCACCCCAGCACCACCAGGCTACAACTCATACCATACATTTCGGCCACAAAACCCGGACCAAAATACAAAAGGCGGAGGAGTATCCACATTCATCAAGGATACCCACACCTCCAGGTTAGTGGCACAGCATGATGCTTCAGAGATCATCCACATGCAACTAACAATGGGCAAAACTGCTATTCAAATTATAGCTTGCTACAGATCACCCACCATGTCCCAGGACCCCCACTCTGCATTCCTGAAAACACTGGGAAACATAAAGGTCCTACCAAATACCCTGATATTGGGTGATTTCAATTACCCAAACATTAACTGGGAGAACTACTCAAGTACAAACTCCCTTGCCCAACATTTCCTAGAATTTATAAACTCAAACACCCTGGATCAACTGGTCAACACCCCACCAGAGGTGACAACATATTGGACCTGGTCATCACCAACATGGGCGACCAGTGTTCCACACTGGAGGTCAACCCCTTGCTTGTTAGATCTGACCATAAACTAATCACTCTGGATATCCACATTCTGTCATCTCCCCCGGTCAAAGAAACCACTGTGAAAAACATTTCAAAAGCAAACTTCACATTACTTAAGACCGAGGTGGGAAGTTTCAAAGTTAAAGGATAATGCTGTCCAAGCTGAAAAATCCTTTACTAATGCACTCTATGGGAACCTACAAGAATGCATGGATCGTGCTATCCCAAACAAAACCAAGACTCACTCCTCCAAGAAATGGAAACCAGTCTGGTGGACCCCTGCCATAAACAAGCTGTAAAACAGAAGGAGGAAACTAGTATAGAATAGAGTAAAATCCCAAGAAGGGAAGACATCCCTCATCAGTATCAGCAAGAAACTATGTTCCCTCATAAAATCATCCAAGGCTAGCTTCAAAAGAAAAATTGCCATGGACTTCAAAGATAACCACAAGGCACTCTTTAGCTATGTCAAGAATCTAAGTGGCAATTCTCAGATCTGCTCAGAGTTAGTGCAGAATGGCAGAAAATACACTGAACCGACCGATATAGCCAACATCCTGGCAGACAGGTTCAGTGCAAACTTCAGCCCTCTCTCATCCTCAAAAGGGCCCATAACTATACCAGAAGAATGTAGTGCTCCTGAAATCACAGCACTCAGGTTAAAACAGCCCTCTCCAAAGTCAAAAACACAGTATCAATGAGACCGGACGGTGTCCCAGGCTGTGTCCTACACTAGCTCAAAGATGAACTAACTCTTCACCTAAACACTGTTTAAACTCAGCCTCTCCACAGGCTACATACCCACACAGTGGTGCACAGCAACGGTTATATCACTCCAAAAAGGTGGAGCCACAACAGACCCCAGGAACTATCACCCTATAAGCCTGACTAGCTTGGTCTGCAAAGCTATGGAGTGCATCATCATGGATCTCATTAACAGAGACACTGGAAACCTCTAAAAACTGGACCCTACCCAGTTCGGCTTTGTTAAGGGCAGATCGTGCCTCCTAAACCTGGTGGACTTCTTTGAGACAGTTACTAAGGCTATAGATGAGGGAACGGTGGTCCACACAGCCTACCTTGACCTTGCAAAGGCGTTCAACACCATTTTTCACTCAAGTATTATAGACAAGCTCACCAGCCTGAACATAAGCCCCTATGTCATGAGATGGGTTGCCAACTGGCTCACGGAAAGAACCCACATGGTAAGAGTTGCGGGAACTAGATCTGACTCTAAACTGGTTACAAGTGGCATTCCCCAGGGCTCAGTCCTAGGACCCCTCCTGTTCAGCATATACTTTTCAGAGGTACAGGCAAGCAAAGGAGGACTATGGCTGACCAAGTTCACAGATGACTGCAATCTAGGGGCTATAATTGACTCTCCGGCTGACACAAACATCCTCCAAATGGGTCTCACTGAGACAGATACCTAGTGTCAAAACCATGGCTTCAAGCTAAATGCCAAAAAGTGCATAGTCATCCCCTTTGGAAAAAACAAAGTACCCACAAACTACCACATAGGTGATAGCCCCCTTAATACGGAAGACATACTAAGGGATCTGGGGACACAAGTAGATAGCAATCTCTCCTTTGATAATCACATTGCCAAAGTGGTTAGAAAATCCTTCTATGTGGCCCACCTAATCACAAAAGGGTTTGCATTCAGATCAAAAGAGGTCATTGGGCCCCTCTGTGCATCACTCATCAGACCCATCATAGAGCAAAATGCCCCATTTGGAATGTACCTTACTAGACACCTGCAACAACTGGAAAGACCACCAGAAGTACCTCACCAAGAGGATCACTGGCCTCAAGCAGATGCCCTATGCAGCTCAACTGAAGAAACTCCAGCTGTACTCAGTTGTATACCGCCTACTCAGAGGTGATATCAGCCTGACATACAAGGCCATGTCCAACCCAGAATTGATGGACATGCTCCACCTAAAGAAAACCATATCCCCTCGAGCCACACGCTCCAGGGATCTAAACCTCACCACAACAATAAATAGGACGTGCTGGAGGGATAGATTCCTGTCCCAGAGACTTCCAATGGTCTGGAACAAGATTCCACTCTACATTAGGCAGAGCTCCTTGCTAACCCTCTTCAAGAGAAACCTTGACGAGTGGATGGGAAACAGAAAGTTTACCCCAGGGATCACTTCAATGGCTCTGCTGGACAAAGGCACAGGGAACTAATGTAAGGGGGTGGCGAAAGCCAACACATTCCGGCTAGGCTTATAAACACCTTCGAGCAGATAGCCTAGTACCTACCTATGGACCTATATATATATATATATATATATATATATATATATATATATATATATATATATATATATATATATATATATATACATTGTAAGATTATGGTATTAGCATAGTACTGATGGGTAAAAACATGATTTAGTTGTAACATTATTGGGAACATAATGCTTTTAATTAATAGATCATGTGACAGAATTGGGGTTATATAAATCATAATTTGTAAGGCTTTATTTTACATTCTGAGGAAGTCCTGTATACCATGGATGGAAGCACTTAATGTTTTATACAATAAAGGAGTTGGATTTTGCCTTTGTTTCTTCTTTTGATGTTTATCATGACAAAGGTTGATCAAAAAAGGTAAAGGTTTGCCAAGGCCAGAAGGCCATCACTTAGTATGGAGTCTAAGAGTTTTGCTGTACCACTCTGCATTGTAGCAGAGATGTGCAATGGAGGGGTGTAAAGAGAAGGCACTAAAGGGGGGGACTGCAGATTTGCAAGGGTGGGGAGAGGGTTGGTGAACTCATGTAGGAGGTCTGTGATGGTGAAGCTGCCAGATGATGTGTTAATGGTACTTCTTGCATAATTATTTGAACTGGTAGATGACTAGTGATATTATTTAAGAGATTCTAAAACTGTTTGCATCTGTAAAAATAGAATTTTGATTGAGTTGTAGAAAGGAAGCTTTGTGGTGGCACACCACTTTCTTTGTTAGGTTTCTGAGAGTTAGGAACCTAGTTTTATTCTCTGAGCATGGATTATTTCTCTATGACCCCAGGTTAGTTCTCCAGTTTTAAAAAAATGGTTTAAGTACATTAGTTACACATTGTTTTTGGTTAGATTTGAATGGTCTGGAGATAATAGGACAATATTTCTCTCGAAGGGAATAAAGTGTTTCTATAAGACGGGATGCTGCTCTTGAATGGTTCTTGCATTGGACAATAGGTGACATTTCAGTTATTTCCAAGATTTGTTTAAGAGTGGAGATACTGTTTGGAGGCTTAGAATGAAAAGTGGTGAATTTGGTGGAAGCTTGGCAGTGGGCATAGTGAGGGTGAAGTGGACTGGGTAATGATGATGGTGAAGAGTAATGGGTAATGATGAGGATGAAGAGTACTGGGTAATGATGATGGTGAAGAGTACTGGGTGATGAGCACTCGGTAATGATGAGGGTGAAGAATACTGCATAATGAGTGATGGGTAATGATGAGAGTGAAGAGTAATGGGTAATGATACGGATGAAGAGTACTGGGAAATGATGATGGTGAAGAGTACTGGGTAATGATGAGGGTGAAGAGTACTGTGTAATGAGTACTGGGTAATGATGAGGGTGAAGAGTACTGGATAATGAGTACTGGGTAATGATGAGGATGAAGAGTACTAGGTAATGATGAGGGTGAAGAGTACTGGGTAATGATGAAGGTAAAGAATACTGGGTAAAGATAACTCATGGAAGGAAAGGAGTACCTCTGTGGAAGAGAGTTTGTTTTTAGATGTTTGCTATTACAAGCTCTAGAAGAGTGTGACAGCTTGTTTTAAAGCTGACCTTGGTGGAGCTCATGTGTTTTCCTGAATTCATGATTAAGCAAATATGTGGATACACTTTTGTTTGGGCCCTAGGTGGTTAATACTGACATCAGTAAAGCTAACTATATGTTGGGAAGGCTGAGTATTTTGGAGGAGATCTAGGATTAGATTTTTTAATTTCTTGGGTATGGATAGTAGAAGTTGGTAAACTACTGTTATGATGAGAGAAGATGTGTTATAGGTGGGAATGCATATAGGATGCCAGTTTGTGACATAGCCATTTGGGAAGCTGGCTTGTGAGGCACATTTAATGGGTAGGTAATTTTTACATAGCAGGAAGGTGCCACCTCTGTTTCAATTATTAGAGCAGGCATTGACCGTGTAAGGGTAGGCTTGCAATGGAGACCCTTTCACCAAAAATGATTTATTTGCCATGATGTCTCTATAATGAGCTGTTAGGAAGGCTTGCATTTGTTTTTGATGCTCCCTGTATTAATTAGGGCAAACGGAAGTTGATGGGTGTAGAGGGTGAGTGCAGGAGGATATTGTGAGTGATTTGGGAGGACCCGGATTTGCTTCAATATTGCTTTTTAAAAGTAAGAACTAAAGATTGGTGGTTAATTTTACAAGGAACTTGGGAATTATTCTCTTTATGGAGGAGGGTGGAGGTGTTTCTTTGTATAGGTGGAGGGTTAAGAAGGGGAGGTATAGATTTGGTGTAGGGATTAGTTGTATAAGTTAGCCTTAAGGGTAATGATTATTGGCAGTGTGTGGGGGGATGTGTTTTGAGGTAGCTGTTCTGCTCTTAGTAGTGAAAAAGTGGGGGAGACTAAAGCAGATAGTAGGTGAAAATTATGGAGTTGGTAATCGAGGGTGGATAGATAAAGTAAAAGAGTGAGAGGTAAGAATGACTGCATAAAGCAAGGGGGTGAAATATGGAAATAATGTAGAAACAAGAGGTGTGGTTTGTGGAATGTTCTCCATTTTCATAGATGGAATAGTAAGTTATTAGATAAGGGAGCTGATTATTCCGGATTTCATGAGAACTGTGTCTGCTAGTGGAGGCTGATGTTGAGAGTACCAAAATGGAATCTGAAACAGTACCACAAGTAGGAATGTACTAACAAAAGGTATGCAAGGATGGCTTAAACAAGGTAAAGGAATGTATAAAGCAGAGGTAAATATGTTGCAGTTGTCAGAATGTGGTGCTGTATTACAACATATTATGTGCTTAGTTGATTACAGAAGATGCACAGTGGAGATGCAAAGATGGCTTCAGAGTTAAATATTATGTATGACATAAAAGTCAGTACAGCATATAATATCAATCACATGAGATTTAGAACGAAGAGACTTGTTATTGTTTAGTGAATGTGTGTCCTGACTGAGTTAATAATGTATAAAATTTCAAACAGCAGGGAGGGACAGCCAGGGATGTGGACTTCAGGAGAGCAAAGCAGGATAGTTTCATAGAGATCTACTCAGTGTGCACATGTACACTGAGTCAGAGCTCAGCAATCATGGTGAGAAACTGATAAGGTCAAAAAACTGTAAGTGTCAATAAATCTGATAAATAGAAAATAAAATGTTGTTTAGTAAAACCTTGAGAAGAAACAAATGGTGAGTTTCACAGCTGGATAAACTGGAGGAAATCCTCATGCTGAAGCAGATGCACCTCATTGCCATGGGACTGTGGGATTGCACACTGCATTATATTACAGATTGGAGATAGTAATAGAGGAGGATCCCAGAGCAGATATAAACAGACAACTGAACCTTCATTGTAGAACCCACAAACCCATTTTTTGGTGCAGGTAATATTCATGACATACACTCATCTATTATAAAAACTGGAATTCTGATAAGTGAGGGAAACTTTATCAACAGGAGTTGGACAGAGTTGCTGCTAAGGTTATTACACTAACACACAATTTCTACAAATGCATGACCTATACTTAAAAATCCATTTTCAGTAAACAGAATTATAGCTGCAAAGGGAGGACTGTTGCTCAATAGGATTGGTTTCCAGTATAGGTGTGCCTTAGAGCCTTCTGTGGTCAGTGCTGTTTTCCAGGCAAACAAATGTCTATAACAGAATGATGGAGTGTTGGAAGGGGAGGCACAGCAGAGTCACAGCAAATGTGTATATTGCAATGGCTCATATGAAAAAAAATGCACTATAAACCTTTAGAAAACATGTTTTGGCAATTACTAGCTTATGTAAATGTTGATAAAGTGAGTTGTATAAACAATGTAGCACTTGATGAGAATCAAACTTCAACAGCACTGTATTTTTGAACAAGACACGAGACAGAGGCAGATCAGTCAGCTAATCACTAATTGATAAGGAAATATGTTGTATGAAATGTTGCACTGCACAAGAAAGCAGCAGAGAATGCATGCAGTAAGTTATACATACACACACACACACACACACACACACACACACACACACACACACACATACACAAAACTAGTTTCACACTACAGCTTCTTGAGATGGTAATCTATAACAGTATCACATGCATAATAATGTAATGCAGTTAGTGCACTCTGGTATGATAACTAAGTTGCTACCTACAGGAAAGGACACTGCTGCTTTTGAAATTTCAGTCTGTGTAATCACACAGGTAAGGTGAAATATAACTCAGGAGTAATACTGTTCTAGTAACTGTACAAAAAGATGATACTGCACTGCAGTACCAAAGGCACATACTCTTGCAAAATGTCTTCTCTAATAGTAGATATCATTAAGAATTCTGTAGATCCTCATGGGCCTGCCTGTAACATGGTTTTAAGTATAGCATGTCATAGCATTGCTGGATATACAGGACACAATTCTGGTAGATACAGAATATTTTACCTTAATGACATTCAAAATACAGAACTTTTTTTTATTTTTTTTTATTTCATAGGTGTATCTGGCCCAAATTATGACACATTCAGTATATGTAAGTAAAGTGTCACAATGTTACTAGAATAATGTTTGCTGCAAATGTGGTAAATGGTATCACTTTACAGAACTACCTAGATATGACTGAACCTGCTCTTTGTAATAGTGTTAATATGCAGTGCAACCTGAAATTGGTACCAGCTTGTTTGGGAAGGACTGAAGGTGAAACATTCTGACTGCTGCTGAATGAATGAAATGAAATCGTTTGTTACCAGAACTGAAGTGAGCTTCCTTCATCTAGTGTTTTCTTAGTGGTGTATTTACTCATTTGTAAAGTGGATGCATGTCCTCCCAATGTGACTCTAAACAACATGTGGTATGGATTGGTGACTGAATTGTCCATAGGTATGTATTTGGGTAGGTGTGTATGTGTGAAAGACATGGAAAAAGGCTTCAGAATTTTCTTCCATCCCCTACTTATCTAATAAACTCTGTGAGAGGTGCCAGCTGATCTTGGGTCAGTCAAGTAGTCAGATAAGAGTTAACATCACTGGATGGACGGAAAGTTTATAATCTTCTTTTGCAGGTCTGATAAAGTGCAGTTGTTGAAAAATGAACATTATCTTCTGATCAGTGCATTTCATTAATGAACCCATTGCATCCCAGTAATATTGCAACACATATAAGTGAAATAAATGTAATAACATTTATATTCAGATATTATTGGTGATGAAAAGTGGTGTAACAGTTAATAGATTGCTATTATCCTGTACTTTATCATACTTTTGCTGGTGATCTGACATTCTATATTCCTAGATCTGACTGTTTCTATGCTGCAGTATCCAATACTGCACCAGCACCCCCCTCCCTATAGACATACACCCACACCCACTCACACACACACACACACACACACACACACACACACACACACACACACACACACACACACACACACACACACACACACACACACACACAGACTCTGAATAAGCTCTAAGGATGAAACCATCACATGTATTCTGTTTCATACAGACTACTCAGAGGCGATCTCTGCCTTGTATACAAGGCAATCTCTGACCCTGCTTTATTGGAAATGCTGCATCTCCGTAAGTCATCTGGTAATGGGTTACTCGCTCTAAAGACCTTAACCTGATATGTGGCATTAATAGAACCTGCTTGAGGGACAGATTTGTCTCCTGGTGGTTACCACATCTTGGGAACAAACTCCCACTTCATTTCAAATAGAGCACGTCATTGGCCCTCTTCAAATGCAATCAGATGATTGAATAGGTAACCATAAATTCAGTCTTGGGGTTCCACCTGTGTTGATCTTGGACAGGAGCAACTGGTGCTGATCATGGAAATAAGGGTAGAAATTGACCAGGCTTGTAAGGTCCCTAGGGCCATTAGCCTAGCAACTTCCTATGATCCTATACTTTCCCTATACTTTGAAAGTTAGTCTGACCTGTGAGTCCAGAAGTGATGAAGGACACCTATTCTTTGTGTCGTTGGGACAGGTAGCAATTTGATTTAGATCAGCTTTGCCTTATGCCTTTTACTATAAATATTGCAGAGGTGAGCTTGAAAAGATGTTTTTAGCTAGCACTCGATTCTGGTAAAGAGAGCAGTTCTAAAACTGCTGCACTTCCTTACTCCGTCAGTCAGAAGAGTTCATGAAAAGGGCAGTCCTGACAGAAGGAATCACTGTTGGGGAGGCTAGGAGATGAAGGAGAAGGTCACTGAGCAGCTCTGCTGAGAAACGAGGAAGCAAATGATGCGTACTGTTTCTTACACAAAACAAGGCTTTAGCATAAGTGCTGTATTCTTGGCAATTTAAAAGAGCCTGTCTGCTGATATGTGCTATGAATATCTGCTATACAAGTTATGTGTGCATAGAAGCATCCCTCTACTCATTTCTGAATGCTGATAGAGATTTTTTTGTTTTCCCTTAAAATGATACTTAGCTATTGATGTATGTCAAGACATCACTAGTTTTGACAAGTATGCAGATTTCACTGAGTATTTGTGAACACAGTACTAGTTTGTTGAAACAAAAGAGGGAAAACAGATACAAAAAACTACAACACATTCTGAATTTTTTGTCATGACAGCACTCAGCCCCCACCGCAACCCACCCCCAATTGTGCATAGCATGTACTCTAGTAGTTATTACAAGAATGAATATAAGAGAACAGATTTAAAGGCCTCAGTCACCTCACATTCTGATCTAGAATTTTGTAGCCAAAAATTCTTTAGATAACCAGCTAGATAGAAAGCTAGACTGACAAATAGTCTTTTTTATAAAAGAATGATATTTTTAAAAAAGAAAAAGTGCCTGAAGCCATTAAATCCTGTAAGAGAAATTGAAGAAAACATAATACTCCACCACTGTAACAAGATATTGAAAAGTAGTACCACCATTTTCCTCAATTATTTCTGAAACAAGAAGCTTGGAAACTGCATTCACACACATTTACTCCTGTTATCAATTCAGAAGCAGAGCAATTCTGCAACTGCTTAGTGTCCATTTGTACTATTTTCTGTTGTCTTATTTCCAGACATGCACTGATCTATTATTCAAACTCTTGCACTTTTTTTCTTAACAAATGAAACATGGATAAAATCTGCAGCCAAAACAAAGATGTTCAAATTGTATTTAACAATGGCAGAGGTACGGATTTTCTAGGTTTGTGCTAACTTCCATGCAATATTTGTGAATGCTTTATATTGTATTGTTTTGTTAATCTTCAACTGCTTCACTACAGTCTTTAGAAAAATCATGGCATAGCCTTAATTTAGCAGAAAACTCTACATATTAGTATTTCAGTGAATACAATAAAATCATGCCGTTGCAGTTTGCAGCAGGGTTTTGCATTTTGTTTGACAGTGTAAGGAAAAGATTCTTGCTGTGCAGATAAGAAATTAAGGACCCCAATTCGCCCTGCGCGACACTTATTCTAAAACATTTGATCTCAAGGAACTAATTTAAAAGGGTGCACAGGGAGCCATTCAAACATGATACACAGAGAGCCTAAAATTAGCAGCTGTCATTTTGCAAAGACTTAATAGCTTGTTATGTGTGGAAATAGAAAGCAATCATTAAAAATATTGTTACATTCTCTGACAAGTCCAAGATTGGCCTACTAATTCAGTTAGGATTCCTTGTCATTTTAATGACTGGAATCCAAAAGTACTTGTGGCATAAACCATTTAAGCATAATATTGTTTTCAGCAAAAAAAAAAAAAAAAAAAAAATCTGGTTCTCCTGCCTTGGCTTGAAATAAACTCAGAATTTCTTAACTGCTACTGCTGTTGTGCCATTCCTTTCCATATCCACGTCTGCATGTAAAAGATCATTGGAAGCACAACACAACCCTTAATGCTGTTCCCCTTGCATGCCACAATTTCTACTGTCTCCCACAATAGCTTACCAAACAGTACTACACTTATTGTTGACGAAAACAAGTAGTGCAAATCTCTCCAAACCCTCCTGTGGCAAAAAAAAAAAAAAACTATTACAGACATGAATAGACATGGGATTCTGGCGATTTTCCTTGTCTGCCTGTTTTACAAAAGGCACTTAAGATAACAATGAGAAATGTCAAATCAGACAAAAACACAAGCAATTGGGTTTATACCCTTTGGAGATCTAGTCCTTGAGAGACAATGCTTTGACTTTGTCTAGAAATCAACAAGGACTAATAATGCAAAATGACATAGTCAATGCATGACCACACTTCAACAGAATATAGGCAGCAAAACATTTGCGTCAAATTACTTTAAAATGAAACACCTGCTTCTGAACATTAATCTGTACAGGTTGAAATCAGAATGGATGACTGCATCCATGAACACCCTGTTTTGGGCTAACCCATCTTGGAATGACACAATAAGGAGGTCTGCTGTCTATCAGATTCAGGGTCTGAGGTTC